>NC_070600.1:14217647-14417647 GCF_027409825.1 Scomber japonicus | reverse complement strand
ACAAGGATCATTTTAACATTAAAGCAATGTAATGAGAGTAATGCTTATAACAAAATAATCAAATTAGTGTTCTCTAAAATGTGTTAAACACCTAACACATAGGTTAGACACAGATGAATGCATGAAAGCTGTAACACACACACACACACACTCATGTAAATCCTTACACACATGCCTCCTCATATACTTCTTTACAAGACCTGACCAGCCACAGTCCCCTTTGCGCTGGTGTTTATTGAGGTATCAGTGGTACAGCTGGAATGCCTGTTAAACTGTGTGTGTACACATGTTGGACTGCTCTAAGACCCTGGCCTTCCACAGGATGGAAGAATGTAGACTGTAACTTTCTTTTCTTAGCTTGTTTTGGTCAAGACTTTATTAGGTGGTTAAGACCACTGCTAATAAAGACTCAGTTACAGGATGGTGCAAAGGTGACAGACTGTGATTCACATCCGGAACACAAACATATCAAGAATAGAGTAATAGGAGTAACTCAGACTTTGACATGTGATCCACTGGACAACTGGCAATATCTGTTGGTGGGAGGCTGTTGAGGGATCCTGTCTTTGTTGCTGCACCCGTCGAGTGAGGTGGGATATTAGGGGAGAGCATGTCACACCCTCCTGGTAAAGCTCCTCAGTGGCTGGTGGAAAGAAGCAGCTGGTGATACCATCTGTGTGTCCGAAATCACTCTTTTGTTCACTCATTTACTGTATAATTAGCACCCAATACTTTACTCTATAGTGACACAAAATTGAGTTTTTACTCTTATGAATCCCAATTTTCCAACACAACTGACAGGTTTAATGTCACATGACTGTAATTTTTACATCTATCAGGATTAATTGTTAGCAAAATGTATTGCCCATGCTCTTACATTTAGACATTTTTTTGTCTTTTACTTTAAAATGACTACAAGGACCTTTTTAAAGTGGTACTGAAACAGTGTCATGATGCCTCTCATGTTAGATTGGTTATTCCTAATGGTTATTCTAAATGCCTGCCACCAGGTTGGATTCTCTGTGAAAACACTACAACTTCTGTCCACTGGGGCCACTAAAACCAACAAAAAAGAAAAGTTATGTTTTTTAATAGAATTTGGCAACCTCTCATAGCAGTTTGAAATTAACAGACAAACAATGCTTTCCATCTATAACATTTTTACAGTATCCTACAAATGTGAAAACATGTGAAAGAGTGAAAATACACAGGGGTCTGTGCTGGCTTAGTATGGTGGGGTGGATTATCTGGACTATTTTTTTTTTAATTATTTACTTTTCAGTTTATTTTGTTTTTATTACTGTTCCAATTTCTCATTTAGTCATTTTAAATATGTACTGACTAAATGTCAAGTGTACCCTTGGGTTTTATATTAAACTGAGCAACAACTCTCAACAACTATTTATATCTTTGATTAAAGCAAAAGAAAAACAAACCTAGTGTACATGCCATGCACTCTAGGTTTTTCATCCTATTGTGTTTTTTTAGGCCATTAGATGGTGCATACATTCAGCAGAATTTGGATATCTAAATGAAAAGGCTATGTAAATATAGTGCATTATATTATACAAAAAACACAATACAGGAGAATTGGACAATCCGACTTGAGGAGAGAATGCACAAAAAAAACCCAAAACACACCTAATTTTACTGTGTATTGAAATTAGTTTATTTATAAACCACTTTAATACACCAATCTGTCACCAAGTAGCACACACAGGAATGAAGTGTTGTACATCACTGATGAAAAAAAGAAGAGAGATCAAACTATAACCTCAGACACACTCTAATGGATGTGTGTCTTCTTTGAGATCAGATGAAAGGACAGTCTACTGTTTTATCAGCATCCTTCTAGAGCTCACAGCTGCATTTTAGTGTGATTGGGCAACATTTCTCAAATGGCGCCTGGTTTCAGATTTCATCAGTATTTGTATTTCAGTAGCATGTCTAGATGCTGCATCAGTATTAGATGTAAAGCTGTTTAGTAACTGCTTGTCAGACATTCTTTTGCAAGCATTATTTCTCCTCTCTTCCTCTCTGCTTTTTTTCTCTTCTGTTAATTAGCGTTCCTCCCCCTCAAACCCTCCTCACGCTTGATTTGATTGTAATCAAAGTACTATTAATACAACAATGTTTTGTTTGGGTTAATGCTCCTCTCCTCGTTTTGTATTCTCTCCAGATTTCAGATGAGCAGTGTATTGTTTTTCTTGGTATTGTGTGAGTATGACTAATTTTCCTTTTCTGTCTTGTGTGCAGGATCGCAAGCTGTCCAAGTCGGAGCGCCAGCGCTTCAAAGAGGAGGCCGGGATGTTGAAGGGTCTCCAGCATCCTAACATTGTCCGCTTCTATGACTCCTGGGAGGGACCATGTAAAGGAAAGAAATGTATTGTTCTGGTCACTGAGCTCATGACATCTGGCACGCTTAAAACGTAAGTACACAAGAGATAAAGTCAATTCACTCAAGTGTTCATTTATGACAGCATTGTGCTATCCAGAAAGTATGTTACTGTAAGTCCAGATGATAGGACAGATATCAATATAACAAGCAATATAACTTTACAGAATTAATGCAGAAAATAAGATCAGCTGAGTAAAAGATGTTGTCCCTTGCTTCAGGAAAACATCATTTAAAGCTTAACTGAGTGGCATAGAAAATGAGGAGAACTATCTTGACACACTTGCAGGCTTGTTCGTTTATCAGATGAAACACTGTTTGCTTCGGTCAAGTTGTGCCACTACAGATGATGACTCACTTCCAGTTTTTTTGTCGAACCATGAAAATCACACACATATGCCTGTGTCATCCCCTCTGCTGCAACCTGAAATGATGAAACTCTCTACTGTCACAACCAAGAGTCAAAGGAAGACCCCTCTCTAATCCTGTTACAAACTGTGTATCTGTGGTCTGCATGTTATAAGCGGAGGGGCGTCTGTCAGTGTCTCTCATCAGTCTCTGTCTGTGGAGAATTGATGCGTCTGTGGCCGTCATTGTCCACGCCACAAACGCATGCCAGTCTTTCGGGCCGCACAGAATAGATGTGTGTCTGCGAATGCAAATGTGATTGTTGAGCTCCTGACACAATAAAAGGCTAAATGCGAGGCGAGTGCCGTGCGGCGTGCCCCATGCAGTGCATCGTGGGACATCGGCCCACCTGCCAGCTGCTGCTTCTGCTGCAGATTCCTCTCATTCCTGACAGAGAGACAGACAAGAGGGAGAGACCAAATGAAGCGTGTGGAGGGTATTGGGGGAGAGGGGGGGGGGGGTTGTCTGCATGACCAACCTGATATTTATGTACAGTAAGTTTGAGTGATAGAGAAGGAGACACAAAACAGCCTGATTTACAGATAATAAGAGAAAGACTAAACAGATCAACAGACAAACAGATACACTAGATAAACTAGATATACACTATATGTACAGTACAGCTGGCAAACCCATGAACCACCTGTGACCACAGAGTGAGAGAATTAATCCAGCGGGACAAAGCTTCCAAGAGCAGTAGCGCCCTCCACTGGAGGACTCCTTTTTTATTTAATTCATGAACAAATGCAGAAGTACACTATCTTGATCCTGCATCTGTTTTGCACTTGTCAAGTCAATCATTTGACAGACACAATAGTGTAGTGTAGTAAAATAATATAACTAAAGTATTTCTGCTCTCCAACCCCTTCTTTCTACTACATATTTTGTTTAATAAAAACAGGAGAGAGAAGAAGAAGGGAGTATTACATTTCTTGAAATGATACCAGAATGAATTAAATATCCAGATAAGACCAAAAACAGTAAGTTAAGTTAAGTATGCTTATCTCATCCTGCATATACTTAAAGCATACATAATACGTAAGAGATACATTCTTGTAAGTATGAATAGATTAAAGGCTGCAGAGAGGTTTGGCGGTCATCCAGATGAAGACTCAGAAAGGAGAGGGACTGTTGTCTGCTGAAGTGGTGGAAAAAGAAAGAGAGATGACGACAGAGAGGACTGATAGGAAAGGAGGGAGATGGTGAGGGATGGAAATACTGACCAGAGTGGGTTAAGGGGTATTAGAGGCTCCTTATCGGTGTGTGTGTATCTGTGTGTGTGTGTGTGTGTGTAGGTGAGAGAAAAGGGCAGGCTGGTATGTGTTTGTTTAAATATCTGTTCCTATGTGAATGTGTATGGTGTATGTACTGCTCACATACTATATACACATATTTCTCAAACTGCAGATATGTGTGTGTTCAGGTATGTGTGTGTGGAAAAGAGAACATGGTTGAGTGATTGTGCATGTCACTCTGGCATCACATGCCACAGGGTTTATCCTGTCTGTCAACAATGCTCCGACTTCAGAAAGGGAGAGGAAGAAAGCAGAGGAGACGAGTGTTGGAGAGGTAAAGGGAAGGAAGAGTAAGAGACGACAGTGCAGTGTTTCTTAAGAGATATGTGAGAAGTAGGAATAAAAGTGTGAGAGGTGGAGTGTGATGGAGGTGGATGTAAGGTGGAGGGAGACACTGTCAAAAGTTTGTTCTTAGTATAAACACTGAAGTTATGAAGAAGTGCATTTTTGAGATATGTTGTCTTAAAAAATCCCCAAAAGATTAGTTTCTATCTGGTCCTTGGGGGAAGCAACTTTTGAAAATATGAATCCACTCAGATAAGAACATTTTTTAGACTCTATTTAGGAGAAATGCTAGCTAAATTATTTTCTGGAACAATATTCACTAGTTCCAATGTCTAAAATTTGAGGAATTCTTGTTTTTGTGCTGTGCGGTTGTAAATTGAATCTCTTTGATTTTTGTGCTGTTGGACAGACAAAACAAGCCATTTGAAGACATCAACTTGGGCTTTAGGACATTGTGGAGGGCGTTTTTCATCATTAACTGACAATTTGTAGACCAAACAATTCAATTTAATTCAATTTTATTTATATAGCATCAAGAGAAGTTACCTCAGGGTTCGATCTCAAGCAGACCTGGCCTGTAGGTGGGTGGCCATCAGAGGGGAGGGGACAGAGGAGACAGAGACACAATGGAGCAACAATGACAGCAATAATAACAATACCATTGATAATAATAATAATAATAGAAATATGACTAATAATAATGCAGTACCACAGCAACACAGAGTCCACAACCACAACAAAGGCTTGTGATCCAACCTTGAATTCATTACTTGAGTAAATAAACGGCAGATGAATTGATAATGAAGATCATCTTATTTTAGTACTCCAACAATCCCAGTGGTGTGTTGGCTGACAATGCTATCGCTGCATTGGAAAGGGTTGCCAGTGATTTTTAATAGAGTGGATGCATCACATGTTGACTGTACTTAGTGTGAACTGTGTAGTGATGCTGTTAGTCCTGAGATATGGGAGTTCATCCCAGGCCAAGTACAGAAGGGAGGACAAACTGTGTCTTGTTTCATTTTGTTTACAGAGGTCTGCTAGCCTTAGGACTCTGTGTCAGCTGATCTTTCACTGAGAAATCCCTAATGAGTGCTCACAGGGTTAATGATAGTGGGGAAAGAAGAACTAGAAGACAAGTAAAAGTAAAACATTTAGGAGTAATAGCTATATTTCCTTAAGTAGAAATGAAAAGTATTAAGTAGCATGCAATTGAAATACTCAAGTAATGTACAAATATCTCAAGATGGTACTTGAGTACAGTAGCTGAATAAATAATAAATACTGTCTGCTCCTTTCTGCCACTGGTTGCTCACTCTGGTCATGCAGTGACACCGGAGCGCCGACCAACAATCTGGATCGGTGTCGGAGCAGATTGGTATGTGTGTGATGCTGAGTCCAGAGTTGTCTGAAGTGCTCTTGTCAGCTAAGACAGACTGCAGTCGCTGCATTATTAGAGCAGCTGTTGACTCTCAGGATCTGTGTGTAAGCAGAGTCTCGAGTGATGCTGCAGACTGATGCTGCTCTGCACCAGGTCAGCTGTCTGGAAAACAAGCAGGAAAACAGAGGGTATCATTGGTGGAGACGACAACATCGTTGGGGGGTTCACTTTATGAGAAGGTTTAGTTTGAGCTAAGTAGATGGTTTGGACATTAAACTAAATGCAGTAATAAAAAAAGATCAATGACAAGATCATTTTGAGCTGCAAGATCTAAGGGGCATGAATAAATAACTAAAATGTGCTCAGATGCAGTGGAATGTACACATACCAGCTGAATTCAACAAATCAAAAAAGATGATGAGTCATAGAGCAGTTGAGCTCCTTTGAATCCTCCTCATTGTCTGGTTGATCAGAGAGCGACAGAGGAGTAAACCCTGCTTACCCTGCCTGACTTTGTCTGTTCAGGACTTGAATGCAGCTGTGAAGAGAAAAGCACACAGGTCTCCAGCTGATAACAGAAAGTGGCAAACAGTTTGCCTAGTATTTAAACATTGATTTTAAATGAGCTAATCAAGACTGGCAGTCACATAAATTATGAATGACTTTCCGCAGAGATTTTAAACAGAAGTTTTGACGGAAGCCTTTTATCAAATAATTGCATCTAATTAAATCAATATTAATAAATATTAATACATGGCTGTATGTTTGAAGTCATTTGACAGAGATTAAGATAAAGGCTCAATCTGGAAATCTTGCAAACTGAATTACATTTCACATACTGCAAAATTCCTGTCCTGTTCTTCCTGTATTCTTGCTTCCTCCCACAGGGAAACTGTGGAAGTGGAAGGATGTTTCCCTGTATTTGACCCACTCTATGCTGGGAGAGCTTCCAGATTGTGCTTAACTACCTTTTGAATTCAAAATAGAACTATTACACATTAAACGATACCTCGCTGTTCTCAATCTAGATGATTAGAAGGCTATAAAAATAAATGGCATGTGGTATGACCAGACTGCTAAATATAATGTAGCCCAATACAGCTAATGTTTACCATTAGATCAGTGGGCATCCGCACCGTCCTGACTCTTTGAAACACGGTGAAGAATTTTCTTGGAAAAACCACATCAAAAGTCTACGAGCATGACTGCTGTTGTTTAATGAGGAGTTACTTAAAGTGTGACACTCACATGAGGTTGTAATTTAATATTGTTGCATTTTTCTGTTGTGGAAATGATGATTAAAATAAATAGTTAAAATTAACACATTGACCTTGTGTTAAAGCATTTAGGCAGTAGTCTTTTTTTAAGAAATTAAATTAGTTAGAATTCCTGTGAATTCCTCTAATTCCACATCAAATATTTTACATTCATGCAATGTCAGCTGACCATTTGTGTGTTAACTGTCTGTGCAAATTCATATCTGGACTGTCTAAGCATTTATGATGTATCTTAGCTGTTATAATTGATTATTTTATACAATTTACAGTATCAAATTGTGACAAAGTATAATGTGAAAGGCTTTACTTAACTCAGAGCTTCATAGTGAGTTTTAGCCTGCAATCTTTCTGTTTTTGTTCACTCTCATTGTGCAATTTTCGCTACAACAGACAGCTGCAAGCTACCTGTTCAGCACCAAATGACAAACAGACACAGTTAGTGACTAGCTGGTGAATATAATGGAGCATTTAGCAGCTAAAGAGCCAGAAATTTCCCTCAGGAGTTAGTTGATACCAAAACAGAGCTAAAAGAAAGTACATTTCAGTATTCTAAAAGCTCCAAATAGTAATAGTAATGTAATGTTGGTGTAAGCAACTGTCAGTTTAAGCTGGAATAGTCTGACCATAATCCACCTTGTTGTATAAGCTTTAATCTTTAATTGAAGTATTATCCGCATTCCTGCTACTACATCTCTTATCTTGCTATTGTCTATCTCTCCATGCATAATTACATCCCTCCCGGTTGGGTGTCAGTGTCCCACTATGACATAACTGTACTATACAGCCCTCATCCTCAATGAAATGTTGCAACACTCTTCATATGATTTGATGCTTTATAGTTGTTTTTAAAAAGAAAAAGTTATTTTTTGAGCTGGTACGCTTGTACACAACAACTTTTAAAGAGGAAGCAGAAATGGTGTCAGTTTCTGTTTTGGCCACTTGAGCCAAATACATAGCTGATGATAGGCTGTTGAACTGCTTGAACCTGCTGCTTTCTCTTTAGTTTAGTACACTTAATCTTACTTTGTTGAATGACATGCTCATTTATGTGCCTTCTCTTTGTCCTGCAGCTACCTGAAGCGTTTCAAGGTGATGAAAATCAAAGTTCTGCGTTCATGGTGCAGACAGATCCTTAAAGGCCTTCACTTCCTACACACCAGAGCTCCACCCATCATTCACAGAGACCTGAAATGCGACAACATCTTTATCACTGGGCCAACGGGGTCAGTCAAGATAGGAGACCTGGGGTTAGCCACACTGAAGAGGGCCTCCTTCGCCAAGAGTGTCATAGGTAGGAAGATCTCTCACATGCAGACAGACCTGTCAGTAGTCAGACTCAAATCTGCATATCAGAAATGTTCAGGTTTGGTGAAAGTGACATATTGTAATTTATGTGGGTTTGCCATAAAAATAACAGCTTTACATGCTTTTGTATTTGCTTTTCGGAATAGCAAATCGCAGGTATTTGAAACACACACAAGTCAGCCTGCTAGTAAGTAGTCTAGGATTAAGCTGACATGCCACACACACCCTGCATCCCATATATTACACACTTGAACACACTAGATGAGTGTCTGCTGTGCTCCATACAATAACTTGGCTGCTTTACATTTAATCACAGTTATTCTGGTATTCACACATATTCTCGGCAACACACACACAGCACATATTCTCATGCGCTTGAGGCGAGAATGAAACGCTTTGTCAGTCTAGCAGCTGCTTTGTAGTGATTAGGCTCATCTCAAGTATTTGGACACATATCGAAAACCAAACACTTACACAACAGTGCATACACACACGCAACATCTCAGGCTAGTGCAGAGTATCAGAAGCGAGTTTGTGTTGTTAAATTTCCAGCTTTTTTCTTTAAAGCTTTTTTTTTTTTTTTTTTAAGATTTGAGTCCTGTCTTCACCATAATTATTATATTATGTGTCACAGAACAGAACTTGTGAATCTACTTTTTTTATCTTCCCTTTTTCTTTCATCGATGTGATGACATTTACAAATAAATAAGGCAGGGTGTCCTAGTAGTTAAAGGCATTCCCACATTCCAAAATACGCACAACAGACTGTGTCCAATGCTTGTGAAGCAATCATGATCTACAGCATGTGTTTCTCAAAGGGATACATGAAACAAGAGAGCGACTAACATGACCTCTGAAGGTTCCAAATTTCCAGCAAGATGTGTAAGGTCATGGTTTCTCCTTTTCATCAGGCACCCCAGAGTTTATGGCTCCAGAGATGTACGAGGAGAAGTATGATGAATCTGTAGACGTCTACGCCTTCGGGATGTGTATGCTGGAGATGGCTACCTCAGAGTACCCCTACTCTGAATGTCAAAACGCTGCCCAGATCTACAGACGAGTCACTAGCGTAAGCCAATTTTCAATACAACATGTCTGTGTGACGGAGAGAGTGAAAACTATTTACACCTGTGACGTACATGAGTCGTATCTAAAAGCCTCGTTTGTGTTATTTTGTCTCCATCTTTCACCACTCAGCTCTCTCTGCCGCCCCCCCCCCCCCCTCCCGCCCCTACTTGTTTACCGCCTATATTAATAAGTTTGGCATGAGCTGCAGGAGATCCACTCATATGACTTTGCTTTTGCACTGATTAGTCTCTCCCCCTCTTTCTCCCTCGCAAATCTCTCTCTCTGTCTGAAAACAAAAAAAGAAAAGTGTAGCACTAGAAGAAAATGTTTTTGGCTGCATTTTTTTCTCCACCGCTAGAGAGCAATGCCAAGCAAGTCATGTCACATTAGGGCAAGGCAACCTATGCATGTATGTATCTATGTACCTACTGTATGCACCCCTGGAGTCACGTAGTTGAAAATAAATGCAGAGAAATGAGATACACATGAGATTCAAAGTGGAAAAAACAGCATTCAAAATACTGACATAAGCTTGACATCGTTTATTCAGTTTCATCATTTTCATCATTTTCATCATTTTCGGGTTTTTTGTGGGGTTTTTTCTCAAAGGCAGCAACAGGTCTGTCAATCACAACTAGTCAAACCCCTTTTATCTACCTGCTTATTGGCAGTCAGGAAGCCTCTTGCATCAACCCATCAGATTGAAATGCACCTAATGCACCCTTAGTAACATTTCTACATTTTGCTAAAATATATGTGACAGTTGGCGGGAAGCACTGACTGAAAAAAAATCAACAAAAACAAAAAAGCAAAATGAGACAGAGGCCAAAACACAGACAGAGGGGACAACAGATGCAATCAGAGGCTTTTTCTAAGTTGAGTGCTGCTGAGGTCATCATCTCAACACACATACACACACACACACACACACATACACACACACACACACACACACACACACACACACACACACATACACACACAGACATACACACACACACACACACACACACACACACACACGTATGCGCAGAAGCTGATGAGAGCTGTCTCCCTCCTTTCCTCATGGGAGCTCAGTTATATGGAGGCTGATAGTGATTGTTAATGGAACAAAGGAATTTACTAGAAATCTCTCTCTTTTTCTCTCTATCCTTCTGTTCTTTCCTCCATTTTCGCTCTGCATCTCTCTTTCTCACCACATTATTTATTTCTGTTCACTGTTAGCTCATAAAAGTTTTTATCAAAAATGTTTTTCTTGCCAAAATGCCAGTGCATAACAAAACGGGTGCTCAAAAATGTAGGCAGATTTTTAGTAATTCAATAAAATAACAATTTCAAGCAACTGTTATCCTTAAATATTTGGTTGGCAATGCTACAGAAATGCAGTGCCGTTTATAACTTATGGGCGAGTGAAGCATCCCCCACAGCTAAAACAAGAGCGGTGAAGGTTAACATGAACATTTAATGGTAACTTTAGATACTCACTAGGTTTTTTGTTTTACTTCAATGGGAAAACCAAGTAAAAACGGATGTCTTCTTTGCTCTTTCAGTACCTCAAACAAATGGTTTTGTGATTACTTTTGTATGCTTTAATGTATATTCCGTTTCAGACTTCAGTTCAGTAATGAAATTCGAAAGGATAACATTTTCTGTGTCCATTTCTGCTACTTGACCGGCAAAATTCAAATTGAAGGGATTTGAATTAAAATTGCCTTCCTGCCTCTCGCCACCACTGTGCGAGAACAGAGGCAGTCCTCTGTCTGTCTGTCCACTGTGATCGCTCCATATCTGAATCTCTGAATCTGAAAATTCAATATACAGAATCAATTCACTTCAGTATATTTCAATACAAACAGTATGTATGTCTGACTCTGTCCATCTGGCCTGTCCCTATTACACCCATGTCTTCCCCATCTCTCTCTATTACTGACTCACACAAACTGAAATCACATCACAAATTCAATTGAACCATATTAAATTAATCATGGTGAACTCAGGCTTTGGGTTCACAACTCAGATTCTGAGTTTGTATGTGTGTGCGTAAACTGAAAACAACTTTTAGTTTTGTTTTTTTCAACAGTCAACACAGCATTTAGGAAGGGCTGTTGCACTAACTGCAATTTTGCAATACTACACTAAAGACAAGCCAGCTGCACAACTTCAACAACTATGCAATTTTCAGGTTCTTTCTTTTTTTTATGAGGCTAGGCCCTTCTTGTTGTTCACTTAAAGTGTGTTTTGAATGTTTGTCTGAGTCTGTGCTGATGCTTGGTAGTTGTTTACATGTCTGTGTGAACATTTTGTCTCTGTGGGATGTTTAAACTCTCCCAGGCCACCGCGTGGTGGAGCAGGCTGCCATTTAACCTGCGAGGTAAAATAGTTTTCCACCTATGATACAATCTAAAGGTACACCCAGCCAGACTCCATTCATAAATCCCAGGTTAAGGGGACTCAGCTGTAGGCCAATGTTGTTTCCTGCCACAGCAAGTGTTTTCTACAGTCATCAGGTGCTGCTGATTTTCGTCCCCCCCCAAAAAAGCACTATACCGCATACCACGCTGTTGAGCCACCCTGAATCAACACAGTGGGAATTCCTTCAATGCGACAGCCCTACATTTAGCAAAAACAACCAATTTACAATTAGTTGTCTGTGTGTGTGTGTGTGTGTGTGTGTGTGTGTGTGTGTGTGTGTGTGTGTGTTACAGTCAGTCACACACACACACACACACACACACACACACACACACACACACACACACACACACACACACACACACACACTCAACAACCTTGTGACAACCCCTCAGTGGGCCCCAGGCACCTGTTCCCTTTCATTTCACTGTCTAATCCATCCTCACAGCTTCCCACCCTCTCTCTCTCTCTCTCTCTCTCTCTCTCTCTCTCTCTCTCTCTCTCTCTCTCTCTCTCTCTCTCTCTCTCTCTCTCTCTCTCTCTCTCTCTCTCTCTCTCTCTCTCTCTCTCTCTCTCTCTCTCTCTCTCTCTCTCTCTCTCTCTCTCTCTCTCTCTCTCACTGTCTGTCTCTCTCTCTCTGTCCTCACAAAGTCATCCCTTTTGAAAACAAAATAATTGAAATTATGGTAAGGCAACTTCACAAGGAGGCAAACAAACTTTTCAGTGTCAGTTTATTGTTGATGGGTTATTAAGCTGATAGTTACCAACTAACTCTGACAGGCTGTGGTCTTCACAGCTGACAGGATTTGCTTTTTCTTTGAGTGTTTCTTTATGAAGGTTAGCTATAAATTCAGCTTTTTTATTTATTTCATTGTTTCTCTAATATCAGACTGTGGGAATTGCCACCAATCGATGTGTCAACATGACCCAAAGACATTATGCATCAAGAAAGATTTCAACTGCATGTACAGAATAGTTTGGAGTATTTTTCCCTCCATGAGCATTGCCTCTTAAAAGACACTCAGTATTATATTGCGCGCTGTCTTTAGTTTTAATATAGTTCACATATTACCATATCTAAAAGGCAGTACGCTATGGCATAAAGTGTTGTTACTTCATTTTCCTTCATCTAGAACATTCCTTACCTCCAATCAGCCTTGTTAAACCAAAATCTCTCTCTCTCTCTCTCTCTCTCTCTCTCTCTCTCTCTCTCTCTCTCTCTCTCTCTCTCTCTCTCTCTCTCTCTCTCTCTCTCTCTCTCTCTCTCTCTCTCTCTCTCTCTCTCTCTCTCTCTCTCTAACCCTCCCTTCCTCTGTCATACTTAATACCATTACTTCCTCCATCAGTCCTAACTTTGTTTGGCCCTGGAATCTCTGAATGTGTGTGTGTGTGTGTGTGTGTGTGTGTTTGTGCGTGTGTGAATGCGAGAGAGAGAGAGAGAGAGAGAGAGAGAGAGAGAGAGAGAGAGAGAGAGAGAGAGATGGGGGGTTGTTATGTAATGCTGAACTCAGGGGTAGCAGGAGAGAAGTGAGCCCATGAAAGAAAAGAGGGAAGGGAAGACCGGTCTGGAGGAAACAAGCAGAGGGAGGTGGTCATTTGCTGGCACAAACAGGTTGAGATAAACAGTCTGTATTCAGACGGGTCTAATTGCCTACCAGTTTTTACTAAAAGCTATTTTTTCCGAGACAAAGCGGTCAAAAAACGTTGTAGTTCATTTATCTGAGTGTTCTTTAGGTAAGTTGCTCACCTTTTTATTGAATGAATAATTTATCTTTCTTCCTACTTGTCTGATCTGTCATTTAGCTGTTGGATATTTTATAGTCACTTCTTTACTTTATTGCTTCTTATTTTACAAATACAAATCTGTTAGCAAAATGTTTTAATCTGTGTTACTTACTTTATTTATACTAATTGAATAACTGAATTTCAGGTTGGCTCTACCAGCTGCGAAAACAAGCAAATGCAATTTAATTGATTAGATGAATCAGCAGAAAGTGTTTTTTTTTCTATGGTATGTACATAACAGTGCTTCACAGATGGAATGAAGATTATATTTTCTGGAATATTTTATTTTCTGAGCTTCCTCTACTTTCATCAGGATTTACTGTAGTTTGTATCTTCACGCTTAACACTGTTTCTACTATTAGGTTGGTCATTGAATCAGTCATTGATCTGACAAGTTTTCTGCATACAAAGTGATTTCTGCATAGACAGTGTGTACCTAAAAACTTGATTTAAAAAAAAATGTTTTGGTAAAAGAACATTTTCCCATAGCATCAAGCACTAAAGCTTGCATTTCTGGATTCATTTGGCCCTTTTTTCCCCAACAGACAGGATTTCTATTGTTGCTTTTTCCTATTAACAAGCATTAGATGTACCTTTTCACAGTGCCAAGCTTCAGAATGGGTCCCTGTGAATGTCTTTTATTGGTGTTGTCCTTCAAAATGTGCCCCAGTTGCTCTGAAAGGCTGAATCATTATTAATTCCTGAGGGGCCATCTGGGTTTATGTGGGATTTAATCCTGGAACATAAAATGACTGAACAGTCTTACTGTTAGACCTCTGTCTATCAAACAATTAACCTTCGTAAAGACATACAGCAAAATATTAAATTTTGCATGGCTCATAAATTTAAATTACAATGCTATTTCACAGACTTAGTTTAGTTTTATTAAATTATTACCAGTTAATCCCCCAGTATATAATAGGAATTTGGCATTTAAGTCTTAAGACACCCCCCCCACACACACACACACATACACACACACATTTGTTTTCTATGTTCCTATATAGAAGTGAGCAAATAGAGATGTGTCTTCTGAAACAAAACTAAGTGATAACATAAATAGATTCAGTGTGTGTGTGTGCATGTGTGTGCGCTTGAGTACGCCTGTCTGTCTGTCTCTCAAAGCTTCCCTGTCTTCACTGCTCTCCTTTCTGTGTGGTTGTTTGCAGGGAGTGAAGCCTGGCAGTTTTGACAAGGTAGCCATTCCTGAGGTGAAGGAAATCATAGAGGGATGCATCAGAACAAACAAAGATGAGAGGTGAGACCCACACACACATATACACGCGCACACACACACACACTAACCAAATTTGTTGCTACTCAGTGATTTTATGGGGGGGGGGGTTTCCAAATGTTCTATAGACTCTCAATCATAACTTTGAGAGACCTAAGACTACTGTGATTATAATGAAATAATCACAATAGACTAAGTAGTGACTGATTGTACAAGTTCTTGGACTTTTTGTCCACTTTAAGCAAAGTCATTCGCCCTCTAAATCCTGCTCTAGTTTCTTGGTTATAAATAAGAAGTGCTCTGTTCTGGCTCTCCAGCCCCAGAGCAGAGCCCTCCGCCCCGCATCTCATTTTATTGTCCAAAATTTAGTTATCTTGGGCTTTTGGTGAGAAACAGTCATCTGATCAGTTGTCTGTAGTCCAGCTACAGTGCATTCATAGCTGACTCTCATTTCAAGGATCACTGATACTTTTCTCCTGAACTTTTTTCTTCCTTAAAAACCATCAGGACCCTACAGACTACAGACCACATAACATAATGTGGAATGTTGTATATGTTGGTAAATCCACTTCTCTCCTTCTCTCTTCTCTTTGGAGTTAAACTTTCAGTGAAATTGGTGTTTGGCTGCATGAATTCCCTCCTACATATCTTTTTGTCTGCTGTTCTTCTAGGTATGCTATAAAGATCCTGCTGAACCATGCTTTCTTCCAAGAGGACACGGGAGTCAGGGTTGAACTGGCAGAAGAGGATGATGGGGAAATGATTGCAATCAAGCTCTGGCTCAGGATAGAAGACGTCAAGAAGCTCAAAGGTTAGGAATAGTGTCTCCAGTGGCGCAGTGACATGTAAAGTAGTTGTAAAATATCTGATAATGGGAAATATGTAAATCATAATTGATATTATATCAAGATATAATTTATTCCAAGGAAATATAAGACAGATAGCTGCCTGACCAGCCACCTGTAATTTGTTTTTTTCAGGAAAATACAAAGACAACGAAGCCATCGAGTTCTCCTTTGACCTGAACAAGGATGTCCCTGAAGATGTGGCCCAGGAAATGGTATTAGGGCAGAGATTCATATGGGAAAGTTGATGGGATGGAGGGTTGGATTTAGGTGGGAGCGATGGTGTGACAGAAGGAGGAATGGAAAGGTAGCGACTGATGCATGAATGTTGACAGCAGATAGATGGATAGATAGATTGTTGATGAGATGGACAGGAGACAAGAGTGATAGACAGAGGTGAGTAATGGTGCGTGTTTTGTTAAAAAGGTATATACATGACTTTACTCAAACTTTTCCAGGTTGAGTCCGGCTATGTTGCCGAGGGTGACCATAAGACCATGGCCAAGGCTATCAAGGACCGTGTGTCGCTGATCCGGAGGAAAAGAGAACAGAGACAGCTGGTACGAGAGGAGCAGGAGAAGAGAAAATTGGAGGCAGAACAACTACAGCTGCAGCAGCAACAACAACAACAACAACAACAACAGCAGCAGCAGCAACAACAGCAGCAGCAGCAGCAGCAACAGCAGCAACAGCAGCAGCAGCAGCACCAGCAACAAGAAACACACAAAGCTTCACACGCACAGGTTTGTTAGACAGTATATAACTGTTAGCATGATTTGATTTGTTTTAAAGTATGTAGATTTGTAACTTTGTAACATCGATTTCTTTCTGTGTAGTTCATAAAAAAGACATAAGCACTTGCATATTGAAAATGATCTGGCATAATATTCAAGACAGCAAGTCCTATATTGAAACAATACGTGACCATTAGACCTCATTCCAGTTGTAGCGTGTCATATTCCAATGTAGGCCATGTGGAAAATGTGAGTTTTGTCCTTATTTTACTTTAGTTTGACCTCAGTGTGTGTGTTTCATGTCTCCAGGCAGAGGCAGAGGAGACTGAAGTGGAACAGCAACAGTTCCACTATCAGCAGAGCGGCATCTCGCACACATGTAAGACATACTGCAAACAGAGATTTATAACAGCACATTGTCACATTCTGCATTGTGGTTTCTATTTTCATATGTTCCTGCTTTTGAAAATCCTTTGATAGTTTCGCACATTGTGAAGTCCAACTGTGAAGATTGAATTATGGTAGTAAAAGATGGTTATAATTCTCTTGTTACATCATGATACTGTAGAATGTAAGAAACAATGTAAAGTGTACAGCCTCAATGAAAGCAGGATTGCTGGGAACAATATGGGAACAATACTTGGTATAATGAAGAAGAGAGCATATCCCTTCCAGTAAAGTAAAGTGCAGCTATGGTTGATGTGCTGTTTTAAATTGCCTTAAAAAATCATTTTAACTTATTCCTAGTTGCTTTATTTGCTTGCGAATACATTTTCATAAAGCTAAGTGCCTGCTTCCAAACCTGTTGTGCCTCATATCAACTTTGAAATGACTGTGAGTTTAATAATTGTTGTAGAAAAAGAAAGCTCCACCCACCTAATTTCAATCTTCTGTTTCTCTCAGCTGAAGGAGGCATGGACAGCGGCCAGGGTTCCTCAGTTTTCTCCTCAGACTCTCCCCACCTGGGTCAGCTGACCATGTCATACAGCTGCCCCCCCTCTTCCCAACCCCCCTCCCAGCCCCAAACCCCTTACCCCTCCACCCCCTCTGCTACCCTGCAGCAGCACCCAGCCTACGCTCAGCCACCGCAGCCAATGGTGAGTGATGATGTCATCCAAATTAGACAACACACGTGTAGAGTTTCAGGTTATCACATCGGCGAGGAGTGCAATGCTCACACCTGTGTTGAAAATGACTCGGCAGTTTGAAGTGAACACTGCATGGTGTGATGGAGTGGGATTGAGCTTGAGTTAAGTTTGCTTGGAAGTGGGCTGGAAATTGCGGTTATGTGTTGAACTAAACATACAAGACCATGCTGGTGATGGGTTTTTATTTAGAGATGATCACCTTTTATTTCAACAAGAGGTATTTCATGTTTTTTTCTTGCCCATTGAGGCATGTAAGCTGTAAAATTACACATAGAGAAAGAAACACATTTGCCAGACACATCAAATTCAGTTTGTCAGCCAACATTTCAGTCACTTAAGTTATAACAAAGTCTGACGATAGCTAGTCAGTATGTCTGTTAGTCAGCAGACAACCACTTACTTTGGTTTTACAACCAGTCTTCTGTTCTGTTTCATCTTAGATGTCTGTCAGTCACTCTCTTCTCAACCTGCCAGATGTTATGTATCCCTCTTATACTCCAACCTGTCATTTTATCAACCAGTTACTTCTTTCACTGTCCTTCTCTCAATCCTCCTTGCACTGTATGTTAAAATCCACTTTTCTTTGTTATGTTCCCTGATGAACATACTCAGGTGTTGTGTTGGTTGTTCATTCAATTACTTTTCTTTAAGTAGTTGTTGTTATGTTGTATTTTTTTATGCTTTCACATCTTTTTTTGTACATCAGTAGTTTTACATACTTGCAAGCGCAGAGCCCCCCAATACTTTTGTCTTACCTCGCAATACATTTCCTTGCAATAGTTTTGAATTCCAATTCAACATTGTCATTTCATCTTAGGTGCCCTGGTGCAAACTCACACATAAGTTGTGTACAGGCAGCCTTTTTAAGGTAAACTTGCATAACAGAATATCTAGCCAAAAGTCACCCTGAAGCATCTCTGGAGAGACCTCTTAACATAAGAATTTGGTTAAGTTTACTTTCACTAATTACATAACCATGCGCACTGAGCAGTAGTACCATTTCAGCATACTTAATGCCCAGTTCAAAGTAAAATTCAATGAGCTTATCAAATCTGAAGCACTGCGCTGGGAACAGCTAAGCAGAAATAGACACATGGCTCAGAAGGAATGGAAGAAGAAAAGTATTGCGAGAGAATACAAAATGTATTGCAAGGGAACACAAAAAAAAAAATCTCGCCATGACCCTCTGGGGCTCTGTATGCTTGGACACACATCTACTCCCTCCATGTTTTTTAATCTTTGCTCATGCAGAGGTGTCATATTCCGGAAAGTTTGCTGAAGAAGTTGACATTTTTTAAACTTAGACATTTAGATAAATCCTTATTGAGCAAGTAAACATAGTGTGTGTGGGAGTCCTTTCCACTTTTTAAAACTTATACAGTATAATGTATAATATTATATTGTATTATATTTTGGTTTTACTTATGTAAAGGATTTCTCCAAAGAGAGAATTCAACTTTCGTCCATAGCTACACACAATAAGTGTGTTCAAACTCCATGTAGGAACAAAAGCTGGATATCATTAAACATAGGAGGTTCATCTCTCTTAAACAAACAGCTGAAAGTGTGTTCAGAGCTACAGCACAAGTGCTAGCACATTCATTTGTTTGTCTTTCTTCCCACTCTTAGTTATTGTATATTATTATTATCATAATGTTATTAAGCATGGTTTGTGGTACTCCATTTATAGTGTTTTATTCAGCTTTATTCATCCTCTCAGGGAATGTTTGCTGAACATACTTGTTTGTTTTAACCATAATCATCAATTGCTGACCTTTGAGCAGCCCCCACCAGAGCTGATGAGTCAAATTCCTTGCTTTAGGACATCTTCATAAGTAGTTACTAATGGAAGAGCAAGCATTTTCTCATTTAATTTCCCACCATAGACTTTTTCATCCAGTGACCCTTTGACTGCAAATGTTCTCGTCCAGTCTAGCAGCATTCACACTGACTGACTAATCGTTTACCTGACTGATTGGTCAGTTTGTAGACCAGCTGATTGAATAATTTCATGATGGTTTTGGCTTTTTATGGTCTTGCTTTGAAGAAATGTTACATTTCTCAGTTAGCTTATTTCCTCATCAGGTTCATACAGTACAGTATATTGGAGCCAGCAGACACTGTAGACAGGCTGGACTGGTTTGTCATTTTGAATAATTACTTGTTTGTGTTTTTTAATTTTGTTTTAAAATGATTTTGACTTCAGATATGCTGTCTCTGTTGTGATTGTTCTATTATAGTCTGTCTTTAAGTTGTATTTACCACATTTCTCTGTTTTATTTGTTTGTTCAGAGTATGATACAGAACATGTAAAGGTTTTGTTTCAATAAGAAATTTGCAGTTTAAAAAACTGAAACAGTAAATCTCATGTTGAAATTTACATATTTATACTACATTTTGTAGTTTTTTTATGTTTTTTTAATGTCAAGAGCTGTAATCATATGTGTTTATTTATTAACTATTGGAAAAACATAGCTTTAGGTATTTCATTTGCAGAATTGAAAAATGTCACTTTTAATTTGGTAACTTTTTAAAATTATATTTATTTTGTTTTGTTTTGGGTTGGGTTTTTTTTTTCATTTTTATTTTCAGATCATACATTTTATACATGTGTCCAGTGGTTGTGTTTTCATTTTTCTGTTGTTTTCTGTATCTTCGTAATTTTTCCATGTTTTAATTTCTTTGTGTTTGTTTTTCATGTCGGTCTCAACCTCTTCCATCACCCCTCCCTGGCCTACAGCCTGCGTCGCGCCGTCGTCGAAGTCGTAGCATGTCTGTTTGCGTCCCCCCCTCCTCCTACTCCTTTTCCTATGTTCCTCCGCCCCCAGTTGTTCGTCCAAAGCAGCCTTCCACCCCTCCTCCAGACCTGTCCTCCTCATCTTCCTACACCACCACCTCCCCCTGCATGCCTCTCACAGCTGAGAGGGACACATTCGCTGGGCGCCTCTCCAAAGCCCTGGAGACAGTCCTACCCCTTCACTCTGCCTCCTCTCTGCCCAGGGCCAGGCAGCGGAGGGCCAGCCTACCGGCCCTGTTCTCCACCCCTGTAGGTTCAAAATCCTACTCCCCAAAGGACACAGTATTGGTGAGAACCAGAGAGCAAGGGAGAAAGAGAAACATGAGGGATTATGGACCACACTGGTGTCTGAACTTAAAAAATAAACATAACTATCAAAAAACATTATTATTCATAGAAGAGTGCCACCAGTTATTTTTTATGAAAACCCGTGACAAATTAAATGTACTGTACGATTATCAGTAATTTGTTCTAACTGCTGAATAACAGAGTGAATGAAAGAATTGTTGAAGAACATCTCGTATTACTCATGCTGGTGCGGCCCAGCTGTACTGTACGTCACTTTGTACATTGTTGGAGCCAAACAAGAAATGGATAAACAGCACATGGAATCAGAAAATTAAACTGATTAGCCAGTTAATTGAAAGTACAAGATGAGAGGCACTAGAAAATAAACTTAAACTTGTTTAGGAATTATGTTGCATCCCCACAAAACACGTATTGTATCTGTCCTCTCTATAGTGTACATAAAGTCCTGACTGTTTAGCAAGTTGTGCAAGCTGGGACATTAGGTCGGCTTCAAATCTAATATTAAATCATGTGGAAATTATACAGTTTATCTGTATTCTCAATTTCAGGCATTTTAAGTGTCTTAATAAGTATATTAGCTTGACAAATATGTTTGATCAACTTCAGTTTATCTTCAGACACTGCTGTGAGTCTGCCATTCTACCGATCCACCTCTCTTTCACTATCTCTCTTCCTCTGGTAAACCACCATGTGTTCACATTAAATACAGATTGACTGGCCTGAAGCTGAACTTTGCTCTAAGATACACATTCTTTATAACCTGTGCATCTGCCTTCAGGAAAACTGCTTGTTTTACAGCCAAAATGTAATGGACCAACAAAGTATGAATGAAACGGCTCATATGTTGGAACAGATCAGTGTCAGGGTTAGTACATATGCACCAACTCTGTAACAACATATTCTCTATGTTAAAAGTACTTAAGCTACCTGGGCGTTCACTCTTGTGGTATTTTTGGGCATCGTATGCCTTTATTAGACAGCTGACAGTAGAAAGATGACAGGAAACGAGGGGCATTACACTGGCATTAAACTAAGGTCCCCAGCTGGTTAATAACAGGGGATATTACAGCTCATGGTTGATGTCTTAACCTCAAGGCCACCAGGGTGCCCCTTTTTCAGCATTTTCACATTACAAGTGAAAACAACACAGGAAACACCAAGTCTGTTTAGTCTGTTAAGCCCCCATAAAACTGGTTTTAGCCAGTATATGGTGTCTGGTCCTGGTCATTTGTTAAAAACTAAAACCCAATTTGTGTAAACACAGATTGCAAGCAGGGTTAGGGTTACACATGATTTATATATAGCCTTAAATTGCAGGATACAGTTATATAGGTAAGAAGGTCAGCATTTTGCAGGTTAAAACATGTAACAAAAGACAGTTTTTCTGAGTGAAGATGCAACAGGGGATTGTTGCGCTTGGAGCCAGCATTTGGCCTTTCTTTTCTTTGTATTTAATACCCCACTGTCTATCTAATATGAGCTCTGTGTGTCTCCCTCTTTTACTGTTGAGTCTCTGTGATATCTGCTTGTCTTTGTGCTGTACCAGTCTGTCTGTCCTTTTTCACTATCTTGTATCTTTACATTACCTCTTCACTTCTACATCTTGTTGGTATATTGTGTCCTATGTTAACCACATCATTTTGTTCCCAGTGTGGAGGCAGATATGTGGCCATTTTCTCTTGTTATTGTCTTGAAAAAATGCTCTTTGATACACTATTTTCTCCATTCCATGTGGGCCTTTGCTGTGGTTCTCTCTTCATTCTCTGAATCTCATTCTTAAATCCATTGTATCTCATTGTCGCAGCAGCATTCAATGCCACACCCCTACAGTGGAGGAGCAAGCACAGGAGGAGGAGCAGGAGGGAGCATCCCCCTCCAAACTCTCCCCGACCCCCCTTCTATTTTCTTCCCCTCCATCCCCGAACGCCCCGTTTCCTTCTCGCCACCTCCCACTGGCCCTCCAAAGGCCTACAACACCCAACGACGCAAGAGCACATCCATTCTCGAGGCACATACCCGACACTTCCAGCCTGCCTACACTCGGTATGGGAGCAGCCTGCACCCCTTTTCTGGGATGGAGACTGTTGACACCCCCTCTCTCTTCATGGTCAATCCTGGCTTTGCAGCAGCTGCTCAGAGACTTGGCGTTGGGGAACCTATGCATCACCCAGGACAATCTGACGCAAGTTTGTATGGCTATAAAGACATGAGGGCAGAACACGAGGAAGCAGTGAGGAGATTAAGTCTAAATCAAGCTGCCCTATTGGACCATTATGAAGCAATGGCGTATGGAGGATACCCAATGACTGCACACCAGCTTGGTCACTTGAGTTTCCATCAGCAGAGACAAGCTGCAGCTGCGGCTGCGAGTTTGGGCTTTGACCCAGGACCTCCACCTCAACCAGGATTCTTGCACTCACACCTCATGCAAAGAATGAGTGCACACAGTCCGATCCCTCCACCTTTACCTTCTATGAATGCATCTACTGGTGGCTCTGTGTCTTCTTCATCATCTGATGGATGCTATCCGCCACCACAGCATGCCTCCTCTTCCACTTTTCCTATTTCTGCACCTCCAGTAATGGCTGATGCCCCACCGTCTACTGGAAGTGTATTTGAATTTCATTTAGCTGCAGCCGCTGCAGCTGCTGCTGGTGACCCAAGCGTCCTTGCATCCAGGCTTTACCGGGCCCGAAGGAGCTCTATGGACCTCCCTCTAGACGACAGCACTGGAACAGGATCAGGTGGCTCTGGCACATACAGTCGACTCCAGCCAGTGACAGAAGAGCTGTACACATATCTCAGTCCTGAGCTCCCCTTACCTCCAGGAAGTCTTCTCCTTCATCACACAGGTGTAACCATCAAAGACAGAAGCCCAGAACCATCTAGTGACTCTCTGGCCTCCTCTGATGCAGGAGAGTTCCAGTCACCTCCTCCACCACCTCTCCTCCCTCAATTCGACTTCTCAGCCGCTCAGTCCATCCCTCACTCGTCCTCCGTTACGTTCTATGAATCATCAGGGGGAGTGCCTCCCATAGACACCCATGGACATCCACCCTCCATGCAGACCTTTCTCCCTCCCACTCCATCGTCCGAGCTCCCACTTGGGGGAACATCATCAACTCAGCTGGAGTCTCTGATCCAAAGTGTCTGGGCACGACATGGAGGGGTGGTACCAGCCCAACCTGATATGACATACCATGAGTCATTGCTGGCCATGCAGGCCACTAACCCCACACTGGTACTAAGTTTAGATCTTAAAAAGACCCCTAGACCCCTGGGTCAGTTACTAGTTGAAATTATGGAAGCTCCTTTTCAGAGAAGATCCTAAAATAGCTGTTGATGAATGAATATAATATAAATGCAATATTACAGTACAGTACACTTTGACTGAAAAGTGTCAGTCTCATAGATTAATATTTTCATATTTATTGCCACAGATTTCTGACTGTCGGAAGGAAATCAATAGATATTTGATTTGATTTGATTTGATTTTGATATCTGCCCCAACTTGTACCTGTAAAGTTTAATAACAAAATATTTTTAATCATATCTATCTATCTATATATCTATGTATATCTATATCTATATATACATATATACACATATAAATATATATACTGTAATGTGTAAGTGAATTCATTCTTCTATTAAAAGAAGCTTCATTAATTTACAAAAGTAATCTGACCCAAGGGCTGAGATACCAACCCCTTTTGTATTGTTACCCTACCGCCCCAGGAGCCCCAGCAGATGCTTATTCCTTACCGTGTAGTCTTAAATTATTATTTTAACCCCCTTTAGTCATATGAACATTACAGAGAAAGTCTCATGGTCTGCCTTCATAACGTCTCACATTATTCATTCTTTGACAGCAATCGCCTCCAAAAGGAAATGGCAGAAAAATGTTTAGTTTAGAGCATCCAGATCATATCTTGGTACGACCAGAATCACTTGATTCCAAGACCAAATTAAGAATAATGTGCATAATGAGGATGATGCGCTCCGCTCACATTTCTTTTCCATCTAAATGGGATAATTGTCCCATTATTTTGTGGGACAATGTTGACATTTCCATCAAACATTTTCCTGACATTCAGAAGGTAGTCTTTGAGACACACTCTGTTATACAAGCTTTATGAGCAAACCATCTAAGCCTCCTCCTCTTTGTCTTTTTATTGTGTATTTTTGATTTGTTGTTATCAGTAAGTAATATTTTGTCTGTATGTTCATATACTGTATGTCTGTATATGAGAAATGTGTGTTTGTGCAGGTATACTATACGTATGTATGTATGGTATACTTGAATTCTTGCTCATACAAATCCACAGTCCGTTTGGCCCCTAAAATCCCAAAGTCGTATTCAAACTTTAAAATCTAATGTTATATCCTACAGTATGTATCTACAGATTTAATGCTATGGATATTCTATCCATGATGCTTGTAAGACAATCAGTGAAGTGTAACGAGGCTGTGAGACTGTTGATTTGTATGGACAAACACACAGAAACATACAACAAAACCAAAGAGGCTTAGAAGGACCTACATGTAGCAACTGTGGCCATGCAGGTAGACATTTCATTTGTATATTTTAGATTCTTTCTGTTCTGTGTTGTATTGCTAAAGAGCGTGGCTTCAAGTCAGTTCTTTGTTTCAGCTTCTTGTGTTATTTCCCGCCCAGACTGGAAATCAACTTCTTAAACACGGTTCAAAGGTCACAGTTGAAATTCATTAAACCCTTAGAACGCTGATATCATCAATGTCACCTTTTCTTTCTTCATTGTTTACTTTGAACCACGTCTTTTCATTTCTTCAATCTTTGTTCTCTGGATTTAGCTGTTTTTTATTTCATGTAATTATTCTGAAAGTCTTCCTCTTTCTATATATTTTATTAAATTTCTGTGCTGTGAAGTTATTTATTATGTTTATGTGACTGCCTATGATGTTAGGAAAAGGTAGGTAGTAGTGTGTATGGTGCAACTATACTTGTGTAAGCTCCCACCACACTTTGTGATGGAGAGCTTTGTGTCAAGTATAAAGTTGCATACAGCCTTCTAAGGGTTCATCAGACAATATGTTGGTCATAATTGTTTATATGCTGCTGCTGTCATGGTGTGCCATAGATTACTGAAAGAAGTCATGGAGAGGTAAAGCCATGTCAGGCTTGATACTCACTAGGAATTTACCATGATCAAAAATCTAATGTGAATAACTTGGAGAATAGCCAGAAAACCTGCAACAGATTTTGTTAGTTTTTTCTACCTTTCAAATCCTGTAGAGTGGCAAGGCCCAACCACCTGCCATTGAAATACACAATATTACTGTGCCTGTGCCTATATTAGGATAGTTTGGAGAAAACAGCAGCGAGCAGTTTGAAATCTTCAAACTAAAGTTTAATATTTCAGTTTTAATGTTTGGTGTCAGTAGTCCAGCTTCTATTTCATGCTTCTTTGACTCTATAACATCCACTTATTATCACTGCCAATCATTTAGGGCCTGACCTGCATGAAAACAAACCCCTGTACTCACAACCTGCCTAACCCCAGTACTGTGCCTGTACTATCAACATTACAAGCTATGTACACCCATTCTATATGTGTATATGCATACAGTAAATATTGGTGTGCATATATCTGTTTGTAGATAAATTGATGTGCTTCTGTGTGCATGTGTGCATACACAAGAAGAAAATGTAGAGTAAAAACAGATGTAACAGAAGTACCTTGTGTTTGCACTCATGTACTGTTTTTGATCTAGGAGCTACAAACATGTTCTGACTATCTTATTTTTTCTCTCTCCTTGTTGCCAATCTCTCTTTGATTTCTCGCCTCCCTCCTTTTATATCCCACGACATTGCATCTCTTCCTATCTTTCCATCTTTCTGTCTTTCTTCCTCTAAATCTGTTTTCAAGCAGCAGGTTCAAGCTTCTACCCCCCAGCAAAGCACCGGACCCCCTCTGGGCACCGCCACCTCCCAGCCAGCTGCCCCTGGAACCCCCCAGCAGGTAACTCTACCAGCAGAACAACTGAAGGAATCCGTTTTTATGCATCCAGACTTTTCTCTTCTCTTACTTCATCACTTTTCTCAGACTTTTTAATGCCACATCCCCTTGATGTCCAAACCCCATAAAGATGAAATACAAAAATATCTCCACCCTATTTTTGTGCTTATACAGTAATAACTCCTGTGTCGGCTTTTCTCTTTGAAGTATTTGCCGTTGCTTCAGGGTAACCACTCCCACAGAGATGGCACTTTGCCTGCAGTAATACCACAGTCTTTTTGAAGAAAACCGTTTGCCCTTAGCACAAACCACTGTTATGAACTAATTGCAGGCCTAAACTGATTTGATTGAGCATGAAATTGGATGTTAATAGGGGATCAAATGTTTCTTGTCTGGAAAAAAGATGGAATGTATTCGTTTTTCATTTTTTTGGAAATAGCAAAAGAGTAATCTGAGTATTTTTACATCAGAGTTCCAAGATCTTCATACTGTATTCTCATTTTACGAAAGAGTTTTAGCTAAGAGGCATGTGGGTAATGTCTCATTTTGTAATTTAACAACTTGGTGAAATTAACAGTAATGGGGATAAAATGTAATTGAAATTAATTATATTAAATACAGTTTATTTGCTGGTATTTCCCACTATTTGAGTCTTTCATAAGTGGGATTTCAGTTTACCCAGTTTTTTTATAAGCAGGACATGACTGAGAACTATATAAAACCAAAAACATTTGCATGTAAATGTTTAAATTTGTAGAGTTTTTTTTTTTTTTTTTTGTAATTTCCCTTCTTCTTATTCAATTATTGTCTCTCTCTCCCTGTTCAGGTTATGTCGTCCAGTCATTCTAACAGTTCATCAGTTCAGAGCCCCACCCACGCGTCCCTACCACCAACATCTGCACAGGTACAGTAAGAGCTCTATAAATGTAGCAGAGTACTGAATAAATATGTTCATAATGCACACAAGCTGGCAGTGATTTCTCACAGATAGATGCTTGATTTTAGAAATATCTTCCATATATGTCTTCATTCATCTTCACTGACTTTTAACTACCTGTATATATACTACATGCAGTAATTATGCACTCTTGTACATTCAAACATTCTAAATTTCATGCTGAAACCAGCTAATAAACAGAATACAGTTCAGGGTGCATATTGTAGTGTAATACATGTAGATTTGTCAGTTTAATGACCTTTGGGAGATATGAACATCAAATAGCAAGTGTGTATGGATTAAAGAAAGTCTGACAAACATACACACCATCCTGAATGTGGACATGATAAATATAATGATTCATTTAAATGACTATTTATAAGTTAGACATGTTGCCAGTAAACAATCCAGTTTTTATATCTTTTACACAAGTTCATATACTTGTTGTTCTTGGTTTATTATTGCATGTTTTTTCGGGTCTTCAATTTCTTCTTATTTTCATTTTAAACTCAGTTTGCTTCTTCTATTTTTCTTTCCTTTCTCTGGCATGCTGCCTGTGTTTATCATCGGGTTTGTTTTTCATGCGTGTTACACATACACGCCTATTTGTCTTTTTGCATGTTGTGTATGTTGGCTTATGTTTATGGTTTTATGTATGGTTATGTATGATTTTATGCACAAAATGGATGAATGTGTTTAGTTATGTGACCTCAGTCCGTCTCCCAGTATCGAACACCTTTATCTTCTGTACCAAGCTGCTCATCTAGCTCTGGTTCAGGTAACATTAAGTATCTATCCTAATAAATCTACCCTCATGTGTTTCTGTGTGTGTGCGTCTTTGTGAGTGGTTCTGTATCGGCGTGATTTAGTTGGCGACTCTGTTTGATATTAAATAGAACATTGACAGATACCCCGTGGCCCTTCCTCTTGTTTTTGTCCTTTTCGGATATAGCTGTGTCTGGTGTTGATTGTTAGCATTAATGTTAATACTATTCCTTTGTACTCCTCACATGCTCCTACTAACCATTTGATGAAAAGCATGGATCGCAAATACTTGAGCAAATTTTAAGGAAATGAAGATGGGTAATATTTCCTGGATTAGAGCTGGTGAACATTAAGAAGCGAATATGGGTTTCAGTGGGCTGTTAACACTCTTGAAAGGTGTTTAGCATCAGTGTCCAGGCCAGCATTCACTATGATTTTGTGTTAAAGAAACAAACTAAATAGTAACTCCCAATGGCAGATGTTTGAGACATAACAGATTTACTGTTTTTGCAGTATACTATGTATTTACCTCATACACCTGCTCACTGCTTTGTGGAGAGCAATGAAAAGTGCCATTGAATCAAAACACATTGTTCCCAAATCACCACCTGGAAGGCATCACTTCACCCGTTTTCAAGTGAAATAAAGCACATAAGCCCAAAAACCTGCCTTACATTGTAAAGTCTTAGCGGGATGAAACATTTGAATAGGTTTTCACTATTAGGTGTGTTGCCCATCTACATTGTACGAATAATTTGCGTGGTTTCCCACCTTTAAAACTATACTGCACACTGTCTGTAGAGATCTAAGTTTTGTTTTGTGATTGCATGGTTTGGGACTGGTGTGTGTTTGACACAGTTGTCCTGTCACATAGTTTGCTGTTTGATTTGAGACACTAATAGACTTAATCTGTGTTCCACTTGTGTTGCTCGAAGAGTTTTTTTGTTGAGAGTCTCGGAGTCAAGTGTGTCAGTAGTGGGTCAGTGAACTATGGATGACTTTTTCTTTTGAAGCCTTTAGATAACATCATTTATCACAAGACCAATAAAGAGCCAGACCAACAAGCTAACAGGCCAGCTGCTTTTTCTTTTTGTAAACACATTCATTATATTTTAGATGACCAAACAGTAAAAGATCATCTTCAACTCACTGACCCATCACCAAGGCAATTGACTATAGATTGGCCACTCTGTCTGTGCTCATCACTCTCGATCACTCGCTGGGTTTATCTACGTCTTTATCCTCCCCCCTGTGTCGTTGCTTCGTCCCTTTTCTCACTTTTTCCTTCTCTTCTTGACCCTTCCTCCTCTTCTTAGCCCAGTGTCTCTCCGCCTACTTCTACCGTTTCCTTGGTGACCCCCCCTTCTCGGTCGCCATCCCTTCCTGTTACCTTGTCGACAGCGATCATGGCTTCCCCTCCCTCTTCTCTGACACTCCCTGTTGGGGTGGTGCCTACTATTGTTCCCCCTCCTCCTCCTTCTCCTGTGCCCACACCTGTGCCTCAGCCAATGGCCACTGTGGTGCCTGTCATCAGTGTGGTCACCGACCCGTCTGATACTCCCATGGAAGCCCCTCCCCAGGTACTGGTTGTGGACAGTCAAAGTCATCAAGTGGATATGTCCCTGTTCACCGTACTTTTTTTTAACTTGGGCACAAATAAATAGTTTTAGGGCACCCCTGTTCACTACGTTGGTGATGCACAAAGATGTATTTTCAGTAGGTTGTAAGTTTCACTATTTTTCAAGTTTTTGCACTTTTGCCTAACACTGTTTCACAAAAGCATACAACAGCTTCAAATGTGAATAGCAGGTGTGCTGTTGTTAGATTAAGATGTCATCAAATCATCATCACTTTGGCAACCACTGTTCTAAAGACTCAGGTTAATAAGTTATTACTTGGCCATGCTTTGTCTAGTACAGCTATTTAAAAGGGAAGATGGGAGGATGAGAGGGCAGCTTTTGATATCAGTTTTGAAAGTCATCCATTTTAGCACTACTTTTGCCAGTTCGCATCTCAAATGTTGGGAACTGTGCTCTGTATGAAGAGTATTTATCTTGCAGAGCTGTAACTGTTGGAAAAGTTTCTTGGGTTATTTGTGTGATGTTTCTGAGGCAGTGAAAGATTTCAAATATTTATATAGAAAGAAAAAAAAGCTGCAAGACACAGCTTTGATTGGTCTTCAAATAAGTCCAATAAGTGATAGAATCCATCAATCACTGTCAATGGATTTCTTTTTGGTTCAAATGTAAGAGTCTGCTTCTTCTTCTATTTCTCATATACAGATTATGAGACTTTAGAGATTATGAGAAAATGTTCATGTCATTTTTTGCATTGGAGATATGCATCAAATAAGTACAGTCCAGTTTCTTTTCTCTTTTGAAGCATTGAACAAAAGGTTTATCCGTTTTGTTCCATGGCCTAGTTTTAGTTCATTTTAGTCCTGGTTCTGATATGTTTTGAGCAATCTTTTATTTTAATCCAATTCACTTCAGTTACTATAAAACCATGAAGACATTGTTACTGATCAAATTTGTTTTTTGTCTCTTACTTTTGCCACTCTTATGCTGCCATGCTGTATTTCTTCCCTTAAAAATTCCCTAACGTTGGTGGTGATGGCAATCATACTAACTGTGCATGTGTGTGTGTTTCAGTCTGCCTCCCAGTCTTCAGAGCTGTGCCAGTCCCAGCTACAGCCACCTCAAGTTCAGTCATCTATAGAGAGGTAATACAAGCACGCACAAGCAAACTCAAACACACAATCACTGAACTGATGCCACACTCCTCTCACAAAACCACATTTCCTTTATCTCATCTGTAATTATTTCTCTACCTCCACCTCATCTCTTTACCTCAGTGGCCACTCTGAGACTTCAGGTCTGAGTGACGGCAATGAGGGAGGAGGGGGAGGTCGTCATGAAGGGCGCTCCACCAAGCGACACCAGAGACGATCTGTTCGCAGTCGATCACGCCATGAGAAGACCTCCAAGGCGAAACTCAATGTTCTCAATGTAATGGCACATCCTATTAATCCTATAAAGTAATAAACAATAATCATCTTCTGCTTTATCCACTGTTGGTATTTATTGGTTGTTACAGAGTTACGAGTTGCACTAAAAGTAATTTGAAACATCTAATCAAGAAGCTCATCTGTTTACATTCTGTGTGTTTATGCATGTAGATCTCCAATCGAGGAGACAGGGTAGCAGAGTGTCAGCTGGAGACCCACAACAGGAAGATGGTCACCTTCAGGTTTGACCTAGATGGAGACAACCCTGAGGAGATAGCCCATATCATGGTACACACACTGTCATCGATTCATTGTTTCCACTAACTCCTTTGATTAATTTACTCTCGCTAATCCAATTACTGCATTAACAGCTCTATTCTAGGCTGGAATATGCTTCACATGCCAGCGCGTCCACTATCTGCTCTTTGCCATTCACTGAAGTACACATAATTGCTGTTCTCTTGTCCTTGTCCTTTCATGGAGAGAGTTGTAATCCGGGTCCCACACGAGACAAAATGACACCTGTGCGGCCACAAAATCTGCCAAACGCGGGCATGAGAAGCATAACGCATCGATACTGTTCTCTCTGTTTCATACTGTGCACACACACTCATCTGAATCTCTCGCAAAGCCAGCTTGTGACCTATTGTTTTTGTGTTGATGTGTGCACGTCCAGGTCCAGAGCGAGTTTATCCTGGAGAGTGAGCGGGACTCGTTCATCGAGCAGGTCAGAGAAGTGATAGAGAATGCTGATGAGAAAGGCCTGGAGAGGGACGTAAACAGCAAGGTAAATACAACAAGTTTTCTGGTGGTTGAAAGTTGCTCAAATGTTATAGTTATTGTGTAGTGTGTGCACCTTGTTTGCCATAGTTGATCATGTTTATAACATGTTATCTTATTGATTTACAGATAGCAGGTGACATGGCGCAACAGATTCCTGCTATATCTGTCCCCATGCCAGGTAACAATAATATTACTCATAATAAGCATTATGGTAACTTCATTTAGCTGTTTTATAGATCAATCTTGAGATAACGATAATGTGCAAAAATTATTCTCATGGAGATTAACAAATTACAATACTGCATTTTGCCCTTCCTTTCTTCCCAGACAACCCTCCAGGTGAGACAGCACAAGTGGTTCACTCAGCAGGTCGCAAGTTCATCGTCAGCCCCGTACCTGAAGCCAGGCTGAAGGAACCAGCCTTTCCCACCTGTCCCTCTCCTGCCCCTGCACCTCCTGTTGAAACAAGTAAGACTACTGTGTGTGTGTGTGTGTGTGTGTGTGTGTGTGTGTGTGTGTGTTTGTGTTTGTGTGTGTTTTTGTATCATTTGAATACATAGGACATGTTCTGGTGAAACATGTTCAACTTTTGATGAACTGTTATAATTATGATGTCGAAAAACAAAATATGAAAATATGGTTGTTTAAGAAAAAAAACAGAAAAAAAAGCACTGATTTTTCCAGCAACTTGAAACACACACACACAAAAATACACACAAAATGACAGTATACTTAGTCACACACACAGTTATTGGATTAAGCTGTAATGCTTTTAGAGGAAATTGCGCAAATGTTCTGTGCAAATGTAATAACACACTGGTATTTATTTAATTTTCATACCATAGGATCTTCTGGTAGAACACTGAAATATAAATAGATCTATCTAATCTTCCAACTGATTATGAGGAATTTTGAATATATATCAAAAATACCTTCTTTGATACACAATGCTCAAATGGTATTGCAAGAATTTAAAAAGAGAATCAAAGAAGTAGATAAAAACAAAACAAGAAGTATTGTCCTTTCTAATTCTGTAAATAACGCCAAGGAGACACATGACATATTCTGATATTTGACATGCATACCTTTACAAGACAGAGAGACGCTGTGGACAAATCCAATCAGCATCACTAGACTAAAGGTAGTCATACTTTAAGTGGTAACCGTATCCTCCTGTTCACACTCTGACTACAACACATGCTTTCTATATATGACATAAAAGCAAACAATTAAATAAACATTGAAACCTAGAATAACTAATGTAAGTCAAATGAAGCAATTCAGGCTTCTTTCATAACCCTGTTGAAAGTCCCCATCATCAGTCATATGACTTCACTACGTGTGTCCCACTAATTGTCTCCTTTATGAGATTGTAACATTTGATTTGACTTCACAAAGAATAGTGCTGACACAATCATGTACTTGGCCTTATGTGGTTAATAACACCCATTTTTGGATCTGCCAGAGAGTGAAAACAAACCATGAAAAGTATTTGGACAATCTCAAAGTGGACAGGATGGACTTTGTGGTTTAAAATTCACCAAGTGCTCGCTGATAGGGGAATGTTGGGAATGTCGCTTTAAATTAAATTAACAATTAGGATCTGGACCTGAGATAACTTTTGTTGTGATTTGGCGCTATATAAATAAAATTGAATTGAAATGAATTAAAACATTTTCTTTTTTCTAGTTCCTCCAGCTTCAGCTCAAGCTCCATCTCAGACTCCAGGCCAAGGTTTGGGGTTGTCCCAGTCTGCGGGAGCGATCAGCTTACAACAAGCATTCACTGAGCTCAGACAAAACCAGAATCTGTTTGACCCGGGACCTAGCACCGCCCCAGCCTCCATCCACTCCGCCCATCCTCTACAGACAGCATCTTTACCTTTGCAGGCAAGCACCATCAGTGGATCTGCTCCTACTTTGGACCCTACTGCTGGACTTGTCCCTTCTAATTTAAACCAGGCACAGGAGCAGGTCCTGGATTCCTCCACTCCCTCGCCTTTACCTGCTGTCTGTCTCAGTCCTCCTTGTACCTCCTCCCCTCCTTCTACTATGGTGAATCAGTCCATCCTTCAGTCACTGGTACTTTCACAGACACCCGTACAGGCTGTGTCCCAACCCCAGGGACAGGGGCAAGCACAAATTCAGCCCCAGGCTTTCACACAGCCTCAGTCCCCAGCAACAGTTCCGGCTGTCAGTGCTACTTCAGTACCTTCCTCTTTACCACTGGCCAGCATCCCTCCAACAATGCTGACCTCCCCTCCTTCCTCCCAGACTGTTCCCCTTGTATCATCTCCTCCCTCCTCTTCCATCCTTCCAGCCAGTGAAGTCCCCTCCGATCATCCCTCAGTCGCTCCCATCTCTTCTGCTACTTCTCTTTCTTCCCCTGTCATCCCCACGACTGCCATCCCGGGCCCTCAGCTCACTCCCTCTGCTGCTTCCCATCCCACTGCCCCTTCCTCTTCCTCCGCCTCCTCCTCTGTGGGGCTCCAGCCAGTGACCACCAACGTTCCTTCAGTCCAGCCAACCCTGGTGCACTCCCAGCCGCAGACAACAGCCTTGCCTGGACAGACACACGCTCAGTGTGGGGAATGTGATGCAAGGTGAGAGATGCTTTATGTGTATTCACTCCTAACTAGGGCTGGGAATCACACCTCAGTATTTTTTTAGGTACAGACCAAAATGTTTAAATAATACTTAATCGAAAACTATCAATTCCTGAAAGCGGGCATCAATCTGTTAAAGGTTCTTCATTTAAATCACAATTTCACAAATGTTATTATTTAATTTAAAGTTAAATCAGATCTTTGTTTGATAATGTTAAAAAAAAGTGTTGTCGCATCTTTTTAGCACTAATAATAAACAATTAAAAATGATACCGACTCTTGCTATACAAGTCAAAGGCAATTGTTTCCTATGTCTTTGTAGAGAAAATGAATATAGTTAATATATATATATATATCCTTTATCAGTTAAGATCTTTCCAGCAACATTGACTGTACCAACTGGATTATTATATTAATTTAAATATTTAAAGAAAATTGACAATTCGTTACTAATAACTGATTGGTTTTCCTAACCAGCTCCCTACTATAAAAATGGACAATTTAGAACAGTTTTATTTTGCATGAGATAAGCTCTACAGTATATATGTGTCTGTGCTCATCTCAGTAAAGTGTTATTTCATAACTTCCTTGCACCAATCAGGATTTAGTAACATTGAAATAAAAATGTGTTGACAGTTTTCAGGTTATTATAGAAAAAAGAAATTGAAAAAAAGCTTTCTCGGGCTGCAAGTCATTTATCGAACAAAGCTGCAGGATTTTCACTGATATCTTTTTTCAGGTGTGAGGCATCTACTGAGTCCCAAGGCAAACCGGATGATATCCAAGTTCTGGAGAAGAAGCTGCGGTCTCTCTTCATGGATCTTGGTGGAGGTGTGTCGTCCCCCCAGGGTGACCTGCTAGCTGCTGACCCTACCTCTGGAGCATCTGTGGGAGGTACCTCATCCCCTATGGGCCCCTGCTCTACTTCCACCACCTCTGTCACCACACCCGGCTCCAGCCAACCAGCCAATCCTCCTCAGCCCCCCTCCAGCCTAGCACTGGGGTCACTGGGGTCACCTGCCACAATCCAGGGCCCCGGAACACCCATCTCCACTCCTGCTCAGACTGGTAGGATGTGTTTCTGCATAGTGTCAGTTAAGCTGTGTTTTTATAGTGTTTCTCAATGACTTCATGTTGTCCATTTCCACAGTCATCCCTGCCTCATCCTTTGGCCAGACCACTCCATCCAAAACTCCCTTATCCAGGGTACCGGTGAGTGAGTTTTGTAGTGATAGCAATATCAGTTTTTCATCTTATTAGACTACTAACTGTATCATTTATTTATTTCTTGATTTATTTATGATTTATTGGTAGCTCTGCCAAAGTAATTTACAGTACTACATTTTTAATGAGTCACTGATCATTTAAAGTTTAGGAGTTACAATATGTTTCTAATCACTTTCTTCACATCTCATCTAGCATGTAAATTTCTTTTAACATTCTCCCCAATGAACACTAACCTCCACTACAAATCTTTTCTCTCTAATTTCTCCCACTCTCTGTCTTTCCATCACCTCTGTTTTTCTGGGATTAGGCCAGTTCTCCTCCTTCAGAACTCCTGCCATCCTTCCCTGGACCTTGTCTAATACAGGTGTTTTTTGCTTCCATTTAAGAGTTGCTGTTTCCATTTCGAAGCAATAATGCATTAATACTGAGCTCACTATGTTTATCAAGTGGTATCAGTTCTTTGCTGTGTCTGTATTGGGCTTGTATGGGTATTTGTTGTGTATGAATAGTGCTTCTGCTTATGTCCTTTATGTCTGATTCACTACAGTATGCACCAGAAATAGCTAAACCTAACCCTATGTGACAGAAGCCTGAAGGGAGATTATAGTTCAAGTCTTACAAAAAAGTCAAACATTACTCTTCATCAGTGATCTAAGGAGGAGTTAAAATGCTTCAGTAAAAACAAATCAAACAAATAAATGAAGTGAATACAACACAAGTTGCATGCATTTAATACAATTAAATATTTTTTAACATATGTTTTTAATTTAACTATGGCACAGTGATGCATATACAGAAAGGAAACAAATATGTGTATTGTATGTAGCATTTTATATCTTCCACAACAATGTGTCACTTAAACATTACAAATCCAAAAAAGGGAAAGTTTAAACATTATTAGGAAAGAAATAATTATAGAGGATTAAAGTGGAACTAGGTTGCAGACAGGAAATCGGAGAGGCAGGTAAAGAGAGACAGAGAGGGAGGTAGCAGACAGATGGGCTGTCAGTACTGGATAGATGCCTCACGGCAGACAGACAGTGAACTGGCTTCAATTTCCAGACTGTTTTGTTGGTGCTGTGAATACTGCTGTCTATAAATAGATCTTCCATTTAACAGGAACAGCACGCTGAATAAAAATGTATGACTTGTAACTCTTTTATGAAAACTCTAACCTGCCAAGTTACTGACATTCACTTCTCGTCTCTTACGTAACTCCCACGGGCGAGACTTGTCCTCTTTGATTAAGATAATCCTGCTGTAGTTAAAGCTCTCCGGGGTTTCGATTTTAATGATTTATTTTTTAATTGCAATTAAAATGCTCACAAGAAAAAAAAGACCCTGTGTGCCCCCTGAATCACTTCACCTATGTGTGTGACACAGGAGGGTCAGATTTGGTAAAATTTGGAGGAATGATGCCCTTTGACACTGCTGTCTTTTAAATTTCATACACACATGTGCCATTTGTTGTGCAACACAAAGTCAATATTTCAAACTATGAAATATTTTGTACTCTTTGTTCAGTTTTGGTGAACCCTGAGGAAAACACAGTTACTGATTGGACCAAGAGATAGGAATGTGTTTTGCCTGCTTAGTCACAGTTGAGCGGACATAACAACGCTGAGCTTTGTATTACTAGGGCTTGTTGATGAGGGTAAATTACTATCACAATATCATATTTGCCATATTTATATATATTATGAGCCAGATATATGGAGAATCACAAAACAATTACAATGAACTGTGCTCCAATATTATTTCTAACTCTTTAGGTAAGTAAAACAAACACTTTAAGTGTTTTTAATTACAATGTGCATGGAATCATTCATTTGAACAATTGACATTTGTAGATCCATTGCAAGCTAAACATGTGCTAAAAGTGAATAAAATGTAAAAGGTAACAACTTATCACCCAGCCCTAGGTGCCTCAATGCGTGTTTTTGGCTGATCTGTGCATATATGTATATGTATATATATATATATATACACACACTGCAGTGTCCGAACCTTTCTCCGTTTCTATATTTTATTACTATCATTTTTTGTATCTAAAAGTATAATTTCCTGTCTCAAGTCCCAGCAACCTCTAGAGGACCTGGACGCTCAGCTGAGGAGAGCATTGAGTCCAGAGACTGTTCCACACTCACAGGTAAACACACACATACGTTATTCTTACTGCTCAAATTACATCATGTTTATCATCAGTGGCAATCATAGATTTGTTCTGTTTGTTCTTCCCATGCTAACTTCAGGCTTCTCACAGTGGCATGTCCTCAGCGGGACAAGCAAGTATGTATAGTATATTTACTAAATCTGCTGTTCTACACATCTGTTTTGTATCTGCCTGTCTGACATTTGTAACATGTCTTTCAGTTCCCTTCTCCCTGGAGGATGACACTATGTCCTCTCCTGCTCCTCCTCCTCAAGGTGGAATTAAACTGGGGAGATTTAAGGTAAGACTTCCTTCATGATAGACCAAACAAGAATATCCACTCATTTTGAGTGGATATTACCTAAAAATGACATAATGAAGGTTTTCTTGAGCCAATACTACCTACAGCATGCTCATTGTCACATGGTTTCTACACAGCTATCACAGCTACACCATAAACTGGAACAAAAGCATAAATAACCCAAAAAAGAAAACAGTGCAGTGTTGGCAAGGTCATGAAAAAGACATGGAATTAGAACCAGGACAGTGGAAGAGAATCAAATGAGCAGTTGATCAATAACAGCTCAATAATATCTGTCCTTTTTTCTCCCTCTTTCTTTATAGTTGCTAATTTCTAATTTTTCCACTACTTAGGTTTCATTGGCCACTGAAGAAACTCCAGTCCAACGTCCTGCCTGCACTGAATCGTCCACCACCACCTCCTCTTCATCTTCTTCCTCGTCATCCTCCAGCCTCTCCAGCCCGGAGAACACACTGCACAAGGACTCCACATCTCCTCTGAGAGGGGGAGGAGGACAAGGTGGAGATGTTGTGGATGGACTTCCCAAAAGAACTCTGGGAGGGTCTCACCAACCCTCCCCTTTCACCTCCCCCTGCCCCTCTCCCAAGCCCACCACTACCATTGGACGCTTCCAGGTATTTCCTGTTTGTATCTTGTAGTTTAAAACATATTTACTATTTGCCCCTACCTCCTCCTTTCCTTCCCTCTTCTTCTACAACAATTTGCTCTTTTATTCCAGGTCACCACCAACACTGAGGCCCGTGTTGGCAGATTCTCAGTCAGTCGGGCCCAGGAGCAGAGTCTCGAGTTCAGGCAGAGTCCTACTCCAGCTGCCCAGGCTGCTAACGGGCCCACTGATCCCGGGCAGAGTCTGACTCCAGATCCCACTCATAAAACCTCTCTGCCGAGCCTAAACAACAACTCCTTCAATAACTCCTACATCAGTAGTGACAACGACTCTGAATTTGAGGATGAAGACTTCAGACGGGAAGTCAATCGCCTCAGAGATAAGTGAGTTATCTTTTATTCTCTTTTTAACCACCAGAGCCAAAACAATTCTGCTGGTCTCTCAACACCCCTTTCTTTTACACCTCTCTATCACACCTTCTTTAATGGGCTAACTGCTTTGAAGAAAACTATATTTCTTTCTACTTCCTCTCCTCTTGTTCCTCTTTTCTATTTCAGTTAGATTAACTACCCAGAAAAAAGTAAGCTGTGCTCTGCTTCTCCTTTCTCTTTTTCTCTCTCCCCTTCAAGGATGAGGTTAACCACCCACTTTCCATAACTACTTCTCTTTCTCTTCTTCTTTCTTTGAACAGGGATGTTCAGTGGGTTTTTTTTAACTAGGCTAATTTCTTGTTCCTGTTTAAATCTTAGTATTTCTCTTTTGAAATTTTTATTCCTATTATTTTATTCTAACAATATCCTCTCTGTATACTGCCAGGCACATGCGTGAGATTCAGGCCCTACACTCCCGCCAGAAGGAAGAAATAGACTGTCTTTTCACCAAGCTGGGAAAGGTACAATAAAATCATCATGGTTATCATCATCATCATTAGTGCAGACAAAATGAACAGCATCACAATACAATACTGTACAGCACAAAGCAACTTGTTTACTCTTGGTATAGGTCCCCCCAGCTGCAGTACTCCCTCCAGTTATAACCTTGACTGGCAGGAGAAGACGACCTACCAAAAGCAAATCCTCCAAATCTTCCAGAACCAGCTCCACGCATGGCAGCAAGAGTCCATTACAGCAAGGTGGGCTTCTTCAAACATTTATATTAAAGGTTCAGTTCACCTAAATCACAAAAACACATTTTTTCTCAGCTACTTCTAGTACTATCAAGACATGCAGATATTTATGGAGATTTATTCTGTATTTATCATGCATTTGTTGGGCATACAGCAATAAAAATACCATTAAAGAAAACGGCACAATACTGAAGATAACCACAGACCATGTTGTCTTCATTGGTACGACTTTCTACCACAGAAATAGTCCCTAGGAAAGGGATGATGCTGATTGACTTTTGAATACAGTGGGCACTGTTCACCTCACCAAAACCTGAGCAAATTAAACCAAAAAGATGAGAAAAATATGATGTTTTGATATTTGGTTAAACTGACACTTTAACTTTAACCCTGCACATCTGAACAGTAAATTACATCCAAATATTTAATCCAGTCCACAGTCAAGAAGGTCAAGATAACAAAACATTTACTCTAATGTCAAACCATCTCTGTGTTTATGCATCCGTGTGCACATGTTTATGTGTGTATGTGTTTGTGGGGGGTGGGGGCGTGTGTGTATGTGTGTGTGTTTATCTTCTTGGTTATTTGTGCATGTGGGTGTGCGCTGAAGCAGGCTCGGAGCTTTAAAATTTCTGACTGCTTTCCCTGTCTGTTTTTCTGTGTGTGTGTCAACGTAAACGTGTGTGTCTGGGTTGACGGGTGTCTTATCAATGTGTGTGTGTGTATGTGTGTATGTGTGTGTTGCCTGTATGTGTCTACGCTCTCTGCGGTGTGCCGTTCCTGCCCTGTCCCCTCCTGCCTATGCCTTGTGCTATCTCCAGGCAGCACTTTATCCGCCCAGAGCGTCCCAACCATGTACCCCGGCCAGCTGGCTCTGTTAGCCCCAGGAGGATTAGCCGATTCAGGCAGCAGCACTCTGCTCCAGCCCCTCAAACCCTCTCCCTCCAGCGACAACCTGTGTTCGGCCTACACCAGCGAGGCAGCGCTCTCTGTGCCCAGCTTGTGTGCTCCCACCCCAGGTAGGAACGTTGCTGAGAGTACCAGGCTGCAACAGGCCTCATCAATTAAAACAAGTTCAATTCCTGAATTACAACCACACACAAATTTGGGCTGAAACAGCTCTCCTGAAATACTGTACTGTGCATGCAGACAAAGACAAATGCATGCAGTTGGTTTGTCTTCACTCCCTCACAACAACACACTCCTCACCTCTGTCTATCTTTCTCTATTTCTCTGTCTGTCTCTGTGAAGCAGTGTGATGGCTAACTTACTGTTACATTCTTCCTGTGTATTCCTTCACCTGTGTCTCTTTCCTTCCCTCTCATCTTTACCATCTCTCTCTTCCTCTTGTCTGTCTATATTTTCTTTTTTCTCTGTTTTTGTCTTTCTCTCCTCTCTTTTATGTTTCTCTGTCTTTTCCTCTCATTCCTTTTTATCTTTTTCACCTCTCTCTCTCTCTCTCTCTCTCTCTCTCTACATCTCCTCATCTTCCTTCTTCCTCTCCTCTTCTTGTTTCCCTCCTCCCTCTCTTCAGGCTGTGTAAAGTTCAGCTGGGGTTCGGAGCGTTTGGCCTTCAAGCCTGGCGGCAGGAGGACGCGCTTTCTGAGTACGCCCTGCTTGGCTCTTTGTGTGTAACGCTTTATTTCTTTGCTCTTCTCTTTTGCCCGTCGTCCTTACTTACTTTTGTTCTCATTTTTACTCCTATATGCGTCAAGTCACGGTCTTCCTGTCTTCCCATGGGTTTTCTTCTTTGATGGAGGAAGATCCTATGCTTCTGATATGACCAGTGTCCTGCAGAAAACTGGTGTCTCCAAAAGAGTAATCTATTCAGGAATTAAAGGAAAAGATTTTATAATCAAGGGAAAACAGCTGAGCGTAGCGGTACTTTGGGTTAAGGTACTTTGCTCAAAATTGTAAAAAAAAAAACAACAAAAAACCCCCCCACAAAAACAGAGCTTTAAATTAGAGTTCTGTTGATTTCTGCTCATTTTAATGGTTATTATTGACAAAAATCCATCCTTGTTTTGTATGTTGGAGATGATGACACTTTTTAGGTACAGAAAAAGAGAAAGTTACTGCAGGACACAGACAGTTAACACAATCTTCTTACATCTGAGAGCTTCCCATAGTCATCTTCACTTACCTTTAATCTTCTTCTTTCTTTCTTTCTTTCTTTCTTTCTTTCTTTCTTTCTTTCTTTCTTTCTTTCTTTCTTTCTTTCTTTCTTTCTTTCTTTCTTTCTTTCTTTCTTTCTTTCTTTCTTTCTTTCTTTCTTTCTTTCTTTCTTTCTTTCTTTCTGTATTCTTTCTTTCTGTATTCTTTCTTTCCATTTAGCTTTCGTCTGACATAGTCTTCCTTGATAAACAGGTCATCTTTTAACTTCACATCCAATGCCTGGGCACTGCTGGCTGTGTTGAAATTGTCGAGACCAAGTCAAAATAATAGCAATGTAATTGATAAAAACGACACAGGAAAGTGTTTTATTGTGCGATGTTTATCCTGTAAATGGCTGTCAAAAGCCAGGAATGCCTTTCTCAGCATGACTTGTTCGCTTTCTACAGGGTAATAACAAAGTAACATAAAACTTCTTATTCACCAGCAACATGAGTGAATAGTTGAAGAATAATGCTGGCAATCATCTGTTTTCTTACTGTGTATTTTACTGGCAAAAAATGTCATGAATAGACTTAACAAAGGAATACAATATTTTAAGCTACTAGACTACACAGACAATATTATAAAGTAGGGTTTATTCATTTATGGTTTTGCTCTTTTCCTGGGATTTGTTGACAAAAAAAAACTAACTATATTTATCTGTTAATTCCCTCCAAAAGTGGTTAACAGATAAGACAATTTATAATAACCAAGTCTTTTGATGAATTAAGCTGATGGCCTACAGCAATGTCAGACATCAAACATTATGAGCAGCCAGTAGCATACTTACAGTTGTTTAACATACGCTCCATTTCATCACTAACCGTTAGAAGTTAGAGGTCGATGATTTGGTTTTGTTTGTATCTTAGTCTGAAATTCAATCCCTGACTGCTTTCAATTCTAAACTTTGCCTCCATGAACATAAGCAGACTAACAAGGAAAGACAAGTTCAGACCTGATGACTTGAGATTTCTGTCAGACAGTTGTGTTTTGTTTTTGTTTTTGTTTTTTTTAAACAGGAACTTTATTATTTATTTTTAATTAGACCTGATTAATTCTTATTTCTTACCCGTTTAGCACAGTTCTGTTCAAATACTGTGCATCAGTTTATTATTTATTTATGACTAAGAAACCGTTTTTTTTCTATTCATATTCATTATATGTTGTGTTGATAAGATGTTTTGTGCTTGATGAAGGGATGTTTATGAATGCTTCTGAACCCTCTACAGCTCAGACCCCTTCTCTTCTCTTCCTTCCTTCCCTCCCTCACTCCCCGTCCTCCACCCCACTTTCTCCCTCACCTGTCCTCCTATCACTTGACAGCCAGGAGGGGAGAGAGACAGACCTGGGTCTCAGTAACATGCTGCTTTGACAAAACTCCATGTATTAGCTTTACTCTGAATCCATGTTAATGACTTTTGATGCATTTTAAATCCTATATTTGACCCAGTTCTGGTGTGGTGGCCGTTTGAGCTGTAGGGAGGACTCAGAAGCACTTCAGAAACGGGGGGTTGGTTACCCAAAAGCATCCGAAAGCTTTGAGGCGGTGTATAAGTACAATTATTTAGTAGTACACCTTTAAATAGTCTAGCACAATTATTGGCATGAAAAAAGAGTTTTACACTGCTAGAAATACATTCTCTTTAAAAGCCTTTGTTACAAATATTTAAATTGCTGCACTTCCTCAAATGTTTGTCTACAGTATCATGGTCTTTTTTTACTCAGTTGTTTATTTGTATATAGATGGTGGCCTTGTGATTTGACATGTGGTCAGCTTGTCTCACAGTGCAGCTTATACAGATACACATCATGACACTGAATCCAATTTGCTTTTCTTTCAAGGGTATTTCTGCACTGTGTGACAGGGACTGTGTTTCTTAAGATGATGAAATTTGGGCAACTCAACCCCAAGGTGTTATTTATTGACTACTACAAGTTCAAATAATCGAAATAGGATGCAGTATGTGTTTGGTTGTTGGGTGTTGGGTGTTGCGTGCAGGGTTTAACTGTGACTCTCTTCCAATCCTTCGATCGTTGTCTTCCGGCTGCACAGGGAAGATGGTGAAAAAAGTCTGCCCCTGCAACCAGCTCTGTAGTAACTATCTCTGTTTTTGGTCTTTCTTCCCTCCATCCATTTTCCTCCTCCATCCTCGCATTTGCTCTGACCCTCTGCCAGATTTGAGATCAGTTCAGTTCAGCTATTTCAGTTGCTGCATCTAATAGTAATCAACTGAAATGAGGCTGAAATGACTGAACTGACCAGCCTTCATCGATTTCAAACTGACAGTGCATGCACCTGCACCTGCTCTCACACACACACGCACACACACACACACACACACACACACACACACACACACACACACACACACACACACACACACTAACTAACTCACCTAAACAGCTGTTCACCACTCTGCCATGAAAACCTGCCTCTGCTCCCTCCCTTTTCCTCTTCTCCCTGGCTTGTGGTCTGGACTACATTGCCCAGAATCCCATGCTGCTGCAGTCACTCATGACTCAGCTTCTTCTCATTCTTATTTTCCTCCATTTTATTTAGCATGACATGACAGTTTTTCTCAGATCACATTAGTTTATACTGGATAATCCCTGCATATTATGTCCCTTCTCAATAGATATCTTATATAGATCATATAAATATTCTTCAGCAGTGCTGCTTTAGGTTACATTTGTCTTTGAGGGAAATATGATCATTACATTGTTCTGTAACTCTAATCTGGATTTCAGATACATAGAAATGGCAATGAAAGAGAGAATTGTTTTAACTTGTTAGAAAATCATTAAAATACAGTGTTCCTTCAAGTCATAATAATAAAATGCACTTTCCCAGACTAGGATGATATAATAAAACTGTATATTTCTCTCTCAATTGTCACATTTATTGATTTATTTGAATTGGTAGCTATGCAATAACATGAAGAAGTACAGTGAACTTCAGAACTGCAGAACATGCTGTGATGATGCTATGATTGTGGTACTAGTATATTGTATCATATACAATATAATTTTAATGTATGCTAAATGCTACATAGCACAACACATTCATGCAGACACCCTGGGCAGTTTGCAGTGTGTGTTCTTTTTTTTTCCTGCAGTGAGCTTACTATGATGAATTTGATGCTGAGAGTTGGTAAAAAGCAAACTGACCATTGCTGTTAGAGAGCTTGAGTGCCATCTAATGTACAGAAAATGAAATACAGATCTGAGATCAGTGATACACAGGGCAACAGTGGGCTGGCCCACCACTGCTTTTTTGTGTAGGAGCATCTTGTAAGTGAATGCTGTCTATTCTCTGACAGTTTTACAGCTTGTATCTCTAATCTGAGGCAATATAGATCTTGCGAGAATATACTGCAGATGGACAATAATCATCTGAAAAAGATTTGTTGGTAAAAGCGGCCATGTTCTGGTTAAAATGTTGCTCTAATATCATAGTTTTTCTATTGTGCCTGTCTGTCATCATTATTTTCATCATTAAAACTAAACAATGTTATCAAGTGACCATCATAACATGCCAGAACAGGACCTGCATTCACATTAATCCCAATAATGATTGAACAACATCTCACATCCTTTGCTTCTCTCCTCCCCCTCTCCATCTCTCTTCACAGGGACCAATAGCACCAACGCAGTGAGCGGTTCAGGCGGTTTGGGTCAGAGCCAAGGGGGCTCTCAGTGTCTACCCCCAAATATATCAGCCCCCCACCAGAGGAAAGGAACATTCACTGATGACTTACATAAACTGGTGGACAACTGGGCCAGAGATGCCATGAACCTCTCACAGGTTTACTGCCACTTTTTTTATTCATTCATCCAAGTACAAGTTGTTTTGACATTGAAAATGTTCCTTTAACAGTGACTCACCAGAGCCTGTATTTAGTTTACCAGACATAAAGACAGATGGAGTGAAAGAAACTTAACTCTAAATGGTAGTTTGTGAGAAGCCAAAAGTGGCTGGTAGAGTAAATAAACCTCAGCTAAAACCGCCTGGCATTTGGCTGATGATATGTTTTTATGACCCGTTTCCATTTGGCACTTTATGTGCATTTGCCATGCCAGTAACTGCTGAATCTGGGGAATGGTAGCTGAAATTTACCACATTTGATTTGTTTGATGTCTGTTAGCTACATGTTGCATTAGAAAAAGTTTCACAGTTACTCCACACTGTATCAAAATAAGGGCTTTGAAACCAGAGTCAAAGATACAATAAATTCTTAATGTTGAACAAATAGTTATTTTGTGTTATTAATTAGTATGTGTTATATAATTGTATGTGCAGGTCAGTGAATTGAACTAAACACTATTCTTTTTCAGGGTAAGAGGAGTGCCAAACAGCTGCAGCAGGCCCCGGCGCAGGGACACAGCTACGAGGTTAGATTAAAAACACGCCACATCTCTCTCTCTCTCACACACACACACACACACACACACACACAAACACACACACACACACACACACACACACAAACACACACACACACACACACACGCACACACACACACAAGTTGCTTAGAGTTTATCAAAAATAATAAATCCCTTGGCCTTTTTATTGAATTTATTTTGAGCTTTTAAAATACATTTACATTCTAAATACATTTTTAAAAGCTTTAAAGGGGGCATGTCATCCTTTTTTTACTGTTATCATATTGAGTGTCTATCTTAACAAATGTTAAAGTTCCAAAATATGAAGTGAACAGATGTTTAAATCCCCCCCCGGAAAATCAAAGAACACGTCTCCGTTTGCAAACTTACCTCTACGTACCCCGGTCATACAGGGCATACCCACAAACAGCTGTCTGTTCCAGAGTGTGTGTTCCTGGTTGTTGTTCTACATGCAGTGTCTGTTGTTGGTGGTGTAAAGGGGCAGTTTCGAGGAGCTAACCAATCAGAATAGAGTGGGCTCATTGGTAGGGGGATCTTAAAGACAAGTTATTTGAACTGTAAATCATGCAAAGACATTTTAGTCGAGCCCCAAAATAAAAATATTGACCCTAAAATGTGCATGATATGAGTGGCATGTCCCCTTTAAGTTGTGCATCAGAAGTTCACTAGTTATAAGATGTAAAGTACAAAAATGATCTTAAAATGTGTCTTACATTAAATAAAATGTTTGCTTGATTGAGATTAAATGCTCTCAGTGTGAGTGTATTGCTACAGTACATGATTGACCATTTCTTTTTCTTTATCTGATGTACCTCTCACCTCCCCAGGCTATCCAGTCAGCCAGTCTGGGCAGGAAGTACTCCGCTCCCAGCCAGCTGTGCCCGAGCAGCATTGGAGGTTCCGCCCACCTCCCCACAAACCCCACCTCCGCTACCTCTATGGCTGTCCGCAAGGGCTCTCTGTGCCACCCCCCCGCCTCTTCCACCCCACCCCAACCCCAACCTCCCCAGTTCATCCACTACGCCCCCACCGCTGCCTACAGTGCACAATGGTCTGGACCAGCTCACGGCCTGTCGAACCAACACCAGGCGCCGACCCAACCTGGGCCTCTGCTGGTCAGCACCTCCCAGCCCCTGGGCCCCTACCCCACCACAGTTGGAGGACAGGGCCAGATATCCGGGCAGGGCCCACTCCAGGCTTTCCATCTGAACAACGCTTTGCAGAAGTCAGTCAGCAACCCAGGAGGACCCAACCTGAGGACCACGTAGGGCTTGGGGTGAGGGCTTGTTTAAATCACGGCCCGACTGGACTGGTGCGGAGTGGAGTGCTTTGGGCTAGATCGGCCAGAGAGGATGGAAGAAGTGGAGGAGCACGCAGAACGAGGAGTTTTACTTTACACAAACTGACCTGACCAAGAGGTGAAAAGGAAAAAAAAAGGAAATGAAAAGAAGACGGGAGAAAATCAGGAATGCGATGTCGCCACCTCCACAGTTAGTGTGATGCATCTCACCCCCTGCTTCCATCCACGTGTGTGAGAAGCTTTCACAAATGCAGTCACACAATCTCCCTTTCTGCTGCATTTGACTGTGGGCTTGTCACAGCCAGCCAAATGCTTGAGGATAAAGGAAAAGACTCATGAGTGCAATGTTAAAAGGCCAAAGAGGTTTTGACAGGGTGTTGGAATGGTGTTAATAACTGTTTGTGTGTGAGGTAATGTGTATGGGCTCTAACAGCTTGGTCACACATGTTGTATTTTGTGCTCTAAATTGAGTGAACAGCTCTGTACATGGAAGGGTATGGTGAAGAGGAGAGGAGAGGTCCATGATATCATTAAAAATGTAGAAACTAAGAGTGTTGGTGAATCAGCAGCTGAAGAGATATTTGGGCTCTTTGAACAATGATTAGTAAAATATGAGGAAATTGTTTCTCAAACGAAGGGGAGAGGACATGTTACATCAGGTTTATGGGGAGAAATGTTGTGGCCAGCTTTTACAAAACCTCTTTTAGTCCACACAGCACCTCTTATAGTTTGTTACTACAGCAAAAAAGTTGGAAAAGCTGTTTTTTGGTTGTCAGCAGCCTTCTTTTGCTAGAAGTGTAAATAACTAACTTCTAGCTTTCAGCCTTTTAAGCACTAAAAATGTTCTCAAGCTCTCAGAGCAGACAGCAACAGTGCACTTTTACCATAAAATTGAAAGTGGAATCAAGTTCATAAAGAAGTAACTGGTGGACACAGAAGGGAGCATGGCTGGCCTCACATTAGTGCTCAGTGTCAACATCAAAGGATGCACAAGAGGCTATATCATTCTGAAATCAAACAGTGGCAGCAGTTTGCATCATTAACCCTCACAAAGATGGATGCAGATAGCTTTGATGTCAGGTAAGAGCACAGCGACTGAGTTCATTACATTTGAGTTTAGTTGTTTTTCATCTGTATTCAGAATTTTTGTTGCCAGGAATTCTCCTCAAATTCATTCGAAGCACAAAGAATCCAGAACGAATCAAGAACAGATCAAATACAAGTTGTGATTTTGAACGTTTGGAGGTAAACTGACCTTAAGCCTGTTTAGTCTTGTGCTTTTCAACTTGAGAAAACCTTTGACAGCCTCTCCTCCATTACCTCCTGTGTGTTGTTCCTCCTTCCTTCTTAGAAACCATTCAAAGAGTTAGAGATGGGGAGGTGGAGATTAGAAAGGAGATGAAGAGTGAACCAAGTGTTTGTATACAGTAACAGTCAAACACCTCATCTGTTTCCTGTTACACTGCTTACATTGCTGTGTGCACCGTTGCTTAGAGTACTGAATAGAAATGGCAGATGCTTCTGCATACTAAATGCCTCTTGACCAATCACCACTCCGTCTCTTCCTCCATCCCTCTCTCCGGCTCTGTGTTGCCATTTGAAGCAATAACAACAGAAACCTTTTAGAAGGAAAAAAAAAGCCCAAACATGAGAGATCTCAGCGTGAAAAAGTGGCCTTGTTATCAGAATAATATCAGAGTCCCTGTACAGTTTGTGTCGTTGTTTATTTTTAAGAGTGTCAGCTATGATGATTCCATTTTAGTGTTACATTTTTGTTTTGTTTTGTTGGGTTTGTTGTGCTTGCTGCCCCAAGCTAGCAATCTGATACAAACACACACACACACACAACGCATGAGACATTCATATAAATACATTGACCTGCATACACACACAGTCATGCACAGACTTATGTAAATACATACACACACAAACACACAGTATTGGAGGCGTAGCAGCCATTTAACCGACATAGATTTATAGACTAATGCCTCAGTTCTTAGTGTCCTCATTAGGTTGGTTTCAACATTTGGATTGAAATGATTGCAATGTACATTATTTTCATCATTATTGTTGTTAATGATTATTATTCTATTTAAAAAGAAACAAACAAACAAAAATGTGTTCTGTCGATGGACCTGTTATACGCGCACATCGGTGTACGATGTGGAAACACTGTGATTATTGTTGTTTATTATTAGCAAATGTTGTTGGACAACATTAGTTTTAGGGTGAAATGTCACATATTAAAAAAAAGCAGAATGGTTTGGGGTCCTTTCACTTTCAATTCAAAATGTGAAAATTGAGAAAAAACAACCCTCTTCTTCAATAATAGACCTTACATTCAGTTACTAAGGACATAATCACAAAAAATGCCTTACCAACAACTATTCAACCACAGTTTCAGTTGAGCTTTATACTGTAACTGATTGAACTGAAAGTTGAAACTGACCTCCAAGCCCGATTACAAAGACAGACAGGAGTGAACGGCAGGATAGTTGATATTTAGATAATAAAGTAATGCTAGCTATTTTTTTCTTAATACAGTACTTATATATCAGACACTTTAAAATAGCCCTCCTCTTCCCTTTCTCCCTGGTTTTGTTAGATGAATGTGAATGTATAAACCAATGGTGTCCATTTTATTGTACTTGAAAAAATGAAAAAAGTCAGTCTTTTTATTTTCTTTGATCTCTTTGCTTCTCCCCCTCCCCCCTCCGACCCCCCTAGAACCTCCGGTGAACACTGGAGGTACTTACTAGTGCCTTGCATCCTTCCTGTTGCTTCTTTTGTCCAGGGTGGAGTGGAGGACTTGGGTTTAAGTAAGCACACTCAACAGCATGTGTGGAGTTGCTTTGAAGTGGGCGGTGTTGATAGGCCTGGTGTGAGTGGAGCAGGCCTGCAGGAAGATAATTGGCTGTTTTCTAGCAGCTGCTGTGATGTAGCAAAGTCTCCTTCATTTGAATAAAGAAATCTGCATCTTCAGATTTAAAAAATAAGAGCTGTTAACTGCTTAATTTTCTGTATGAACTGATAGAAGACTCTTACGCTGCCATCATTAAAACAGGCCGCTGGAGTGAGAAAGCATGGAGAAGGCTTCATTTGAAGTCAGTGTGAAGTGTCTGGCAGATGCACGCTGTGCTTTACCTACACACGAGGTCTGACTGTGTCTAAGGCCCGGTTACACCACCAACAGGATCAAAGTCTGAGTTTATCAGTGCCATTTTTTTCAGGGTTTTAAATGTAGATAAGGGGAAAAAAGGGAGGGGAAATATTTTTTCAGTTATTAGGAGGGAGTTGATTGTATTTGAAGCTTGGACCACTCTGTACTTAAGAGGCGCTGGCCCAGGTGCAGCATTAATACAGTGGATTTGAAGATACATTCTTTTTAATGCTAAGTAATCTCTAGCGTGATACAGATTATATACATCGAAAAAATGAATCGGAGGCAAAAAAACCTGAAATCAATGGGATGAGGTTAAGAGACTTTTCTGAACTTTATGTTTTGATATTGTTCTCATTGTACATTAAAGCGTAGGTGCAGGCATCTCTTCATCTATACCGAGACACATCTTTGTTAGACGCCAGTCAGTTTCCAGTGAAATTACCACAACTGAAACTGAAATTGACCACATTAAGTGAGCATATAGAGCCATGACCACATCCACAAATAGAATATGTTGCAATGTTTACAGATTTAGTCAAAAAACATTTATTGGGCCAGCAGCACTGTACTGTACCTTTAACAGATTTGGTTGGAAATGCCTCCTTGTTTGAGAATAGCTGCAAAAAGAAAGTAAACATCTGGAAAAAGGTATGAATATTTTCTCATCCAATCCTATTCCCACTGTATGTTACTGATGCTGCACTGTTGGGGTTTGAACAGGTTTAACAGAAACGGCCATGCAAACCAAAAAAGTTTAACCTGCGGGCGTCACAGTGCTAGAGGTGGTGTGTGTCAGACGATGGTTATGATTGTATTGCAAGCGATGATGATGATGGATGATGGAAGTGATTGGTTTTGAGATTTAAGGCCTTGACACCCTTGTCCTCCTCTTTTCTCTTTTCATTTGTCAGCACAAATGAAACATATCTGGTACAAACTTTGACATTCACTTAAAAAAAAAAAAAAAACTAACATTTTTTTGTTGTTTTTTTTTTTTTTGCTGGGAATGGGTGTTCTGGGTTCAAATAAAAAACATGAAGCGGTTACTTTGTAAAAGTTTGTACAAAGAAAAAAAACAACAACATAGCTTTTGCCTGTTTTTTTGATGATATTTTCCATTTCTCATTAATAACAATGCAACATTTTTACTACTAGGCAAGTTTGGTTGAAGCTGTGAATAATCTTTGAGCCACTTTGCTTTAGTTCTGGTCATGATGATTCTTGTTTATCATGATTTTGTTAAGTCAAAACCTTTAACGATGCCACCGAATCAGTGCCATTTGACTTTTTTGTCAGTGGAAAGGAAAACATCAGAGGTGAAGAGTTACACAAAATGAGAGTGTGTATTCACCTGCTTTTACTCACTGGAGCTGTTTTGCTTGCCAGGTAACATCCTGGGTTTTCACTTTGCGATTGCTCGAACCTCAAATGATTTCCACAGTAGGAATATGATCATTTTGCTGTCTCTCTACTACACATGTACTATGAAAGGAATGCCTTCTGTGCAATGGCTGCAAAGCAATATTATTTGAAGTTGCAGTATGCTATCAAGCTGTGCAGTTACAGTTATTACACCGATGCTGGAGGACTTGTGAGTGTGAAGTTTTTTTTGGAGTTGTAGTGGAGGACTGTTACTATGAAGGCTCAAGAGGTATCCGGTGTGGGCACTCTTTTTGGAGAGTTTCTTGAAGTTAAAGGTGGATAAGAAGGAGGATACTTTTTCTTGTGGCACAAATATTGTAGCAATAGTTTTGAACTCACACACATTTAGAATCAGTTTCTGTTGGTGTTTTTGCGTTTTCAGGACTCGCTTACCCTTTATGCTTTTTACTGTAGGAAGTGCCCACATGTTTTTAAAAAATGCCTTTCATTGCACCGACAGATCAACACACACACACACACACAAATACATATAGATTCATTCAATGCATCTCCTCGCTGTTTCATGTCGCTTGCTCCTGTGGAATAATGTCGAGTCTCGAGCACAGCAACAGTTTCTCAGACTGTTACTGCAAACTTCATTTCTTCTCAACATGTTCATTATGTTTCTATTCACTCTGATGTTCTCACATTTTTATTCTTTATTTCTCACTTGTTTGATCCGCAGTTTAATGTCTCTAGCGGCACCTAACTTAAGTGGTTTCATTTTCTGTATTGTATTTGACGTTGTACAAAAGTGGTTGAATAAAAAAAAACAAAAAAAAAACAACACCTGATGAATGAATGAAAGAAAAAACAAAAAAAATACATGTAGGGAGTCATTGGCAGCCTTTAACGGTATGTTTTGCACTAAGTATAGAGTGTTCAAGCTTCATATTAAAAAGAAACTTTGCGCTTTGCGCTACAATACAATGGAATTTGTTACTTTATTTGTAAAAACTTAATAAATAAAGTTGTTTAAATGAATGGGAGTGGCTGGACTTTAATGCAGAATTTAGGATGTTGTAAACTTCAGTAAAATGATGAGTCTCTCTTCTGTTTACTGTATATTTTAATATTCAGAATGACATCTTCTCACCAGGCCTTTGCGTCACTATGGAGACAGATGGATGTACGGACGGACAGATGGACACACAGGTACACAGTGATAGAGACAAATAGTAAACCACATCAACAAACTTGATTGTATGTGTACTATGTGTAAATGCCCTCACAGCGTACACAAGTATCTGTTAAAATTGTCAGAAATGCTACTAATATTTCATCACCTTTTTAAATGGATTTGCAATATGAACATTAAAGAAATGATGTGCAGTTACAGTTCAAGATTTGAATAAATTGCAGGAATTGAAATGAACAAAAGTCATGGGCCCAACATACACCAAACAAGTGTCAGAAACTTAATTGAGTATAAAACATTTCTTTTCATCAAATATATAAGCAGACTGCTGCATTTGTAGCCACGTTGTCATACTTTTTCCAAGAAATGATTATTGAAATGCATCAGAATGACTCAATTTTGCTCAAAATGTTAGATCCATCATACCAAAACCAGACATACAGTATCTTGTTTCTGAGCAAATCATTTCTTGTTGCAGTACTCTTCGTCTCCACATGGCTGCAGCACTTCATCTACTGAATAACTCTCAAGATTTACTAATACTGGTCTCCCCGTAGTCATCCTGGCCATGTTAAATTACTTGTTTTGAGACCAATCAGGAAGACGCTCATCATGAGGTGTGAATCGGCACTCATTATGTGTCACCATGGATACAATGAAAATAAGCTTGTCAGGCCAGAGAGAGGGGCCTGAGGAAGGAAGGGAGGAAGGAAAGTATGACCTACTAGTACATTAAAACAATAAATTCCATCGTGCTGTTTTCCTGCTATGATATGAATACTGCACTGCAAAAAAGGTCAACATTTTGGCGGTTGAGATTTTAGCCATGTCAAGCTAGACTGAATACATTTCATCCAGTTATCTCAGTGCCTCAGAATATGAACTTTTTGGCTCTAAAATGTCTCACTTTGAGCAATGAAACATTTAGTTGTTCTGTTCTGATATATTTTAAATTGACATGCCCTGCAAATTAGCTCATTAGATAAGCCCATTAAAAAATGTTCCTATAACTGTCATTTTTTGCAGCATTAAGCTTTTGTTTTCAGACTAGGGAAACACAACCCAGTGAAGGATTTACAGGTGGACTGACCCAGGATGTAAAGGTACAACTTTTCAAGCGGCTGCTGTTCTAAACATGCATGTGGGGGAGGGTGGGGGGCAAGCTCTTTAAAACTTTTATTCTACAGTAGAGGGCCACTATTTATTCTATTCTGTTCATGATTATAAAGGTTTTTCTGTTGTGTTAGGTTAGGTTCCACAGAGTGTAAAGATCAGAGCAGATGGAGTTTAAATGTGACAACCATGAGGAGAAACCAAAGCCACAGCTTCACACAAACAGTTTACACCATGAACTACAAGGTCTCACATTTCCCCTTCAGCACTGAACTCCCACTCTTATTTGGCTGCCTTTAGCTCATGTATGTGCCAAGTAATGCATCTCGAAGAGTACAATTGATATTACTTTTTTTCTAACTTTTCCAGGAGACAGACATTAAGAGTAACCACCGTATATATAACCAGTCCTTGCTCACGTATGGAAATGTCGTCTTTTTGCTTGCAAATCTGGCAGGAAACCACCAACATTTAGGGTCCTGTATGGCTGAATGGCCGATCGATTTGGAAAGTTACTGCACCAGTAGTTGTAAAAAGTAGTAAAGTACTCATGAGAACTAGGATATTTTGAAGTACAAGCTCAGAAGTTACATCTGGTCACAATAAAAGGGCCATTGTGGCTTAAAAAGTTAAAGAGGAGGGCAGAGATGAATGAAAATGAGCTTGCGTCTGTGTCGTGAGCCTCAATAGCATTTTCTCATACGCACAGAACATGACGCTTCCGTCCATTCAGCCTGTTGTCGTGACTAATTAATTAATAGACTAACATTAGAGTGGATGAAATGAGAGGATACTCTGAGAGACAATGAGAGGGGGGTGCCAGGGGTTGGGTGGGATATTGTGGTGAAAGGAGAGAAAGATGAGGGTGGGTAGTCAGATTTCATGCGTGGGAGAAGGTAGTAATGCAGAGACTGCAAACAGAAAGAACATCCAGTTCTGTGTTTCAGTTTATGTAAATTACTCAACCACACACTGAAGAACCATTTCCCTGTATGAACCTGCAGTATATATCCATAAAACTGCACATTCTTATCACCTAGATCAGAATATTTATAGATAGAAAACAAGTCAGAAGTTATATTCCTTTGTCTGTGTATATTGAGTTCATTTTAAGTTGCTGTGTTTAGTATTTTATAATTACCATAAACACGTATAAGTTGCTGAGAAGATTGGTAGCCTGCACTGGAGGTCACACTGTAGAGACATGCAGTTCAGCATCAGCAATGACATAACCTAAAACTGCATGTAATCATCAATTATCCACCACACAACTATCATGACACAGTGATCTTATCAGATTTGGAAATCCTACGTGAATTTGAAATATTGTTTCACATACTGAAATATGTCACTTTTTCCTACCATTGTTAAAGTTCACCTATCTGAACCACAGCTGAACCACAGGGCCCGCAGATAATGAGTCAACCTGAGCATCTCAACGCCACGGCTTTTTATTCTGGGTGCAGCAAGGTCAAAGTTTGGAAACTCTGCTGGGTTGCTTTACAGCATGAAACAGGAAGTGGTCACTCTTCTTCCAGCGCAAACAGAGATGCATCTCTCAGACTTTTGCAATAGAGGAGCATAAAATCAAGAAAGTTCAATTACTTTCTCCTTAGTAAAGCAAACTATAAGATAAACCTACTAAGAAATAAAAAAAAAACATTAATCGAGAGGCAGTATTTTCTTTGAGACAGTGTTTATGGGAAATGTGGTCTTTATATCAACAGAAGACAATTCATTTGACCATGATATATGACTGTTTAACAAAACTATACAAACACATCTAACAGTACAAATAGTTCAGTGTGACTTTAAAATCTTCACTATAAGCTTCATTAAAGCTCAATCAGCTACACACAAACACCATGAAATGATGATATTGTCATAACATGGTAACATTCACAACATCAGTGTCATATGTCTAAACTGGTTATTATTGCTGTGGAGGGACTAACCACAGATTTTTGTAATATCTGTAAACACAGATAAATACCTATTACATAACCTTTTTAGCTGACTGAGAGTTTCCATATGGGCCTAATGAGGGACTCTGCATGTGTTTACTAAACAGCAGTCACCGTTTAATTTCATGTTCATGCACACAGCCCAACCAGAGTTTGGGAACAAGCATCTGTTGATTTTAATTTCAGAGTAATTTAATGGCAAATACTGAGAACAAAATCTTATAAATGGCCTTTATTTGATATATAATAAACTTAATTAATGAAAATAAGTTATGATAGATCCTTGACAAGTTAGAGACTAGTTCTTCAGAATTTAATGATGTAAAAGGAATTGTAAAAAGATTTTGACTTTTATTTTTATAACTTAAATCACAAATTAAGTTTTTTCTCAGTAGCACAATGTCTGTCTGTAACAAAGAGACGTGTATAAATGTGTCTTCTTTCCTTTTCCCTCTTACTCATGAATCCATCTGTTGTTCCCCAGCTACCTTCAGTCGCCCTTGAACAAATTATTTAACCTTGTCACTGCATTCGAACCGTGGTAAGTGTGACGTTACTGAAGTGGAACACTCGTGCTGACTGCTAGTCTGTGTAAATACAGGTTAGGTTACTGCTGACCAAATAGTGCTCACAAAGAAGGAGAAGGACAAAGAGAGGACAAGCAGATGTATGAGAGAAATATGAAGATCTAAAACAACTGAGACAAAATATCAGGATTGATACAGAGATAAAGTAGTAAAATATTTGATTTTGAATTAAGTTAGAGCATTTTCTTTTTTTTCTGACTTTGGGACAGAATCTTTCTCTTATAATAAATAGTGATCTCCATCTACTTTCAAAGTTTGGAGGAAAATCCCATCTTTTATGCAGTAGTGATGATGTTGCAACCTTTCCATGTTGAATGTAATCCTGCAGCTGTAGCAAACGCTGCAGGTTTGTGCTGGGTGATGTGGGCTCCTTAGTGGAGTCATTACAGGTTCCTGCCGCTGTTTCCTTTGGCTTTAGAGCAGCCTCTCACCCTCCTCTGTTTGCACAGTCCAGATTAACATGGCAAAGACTTCTAAATGGTGCACCAGTTAGTCCACAGACAGAGAGTCTGTGTGTCTGTCTGTTTGTGTACATGTGTATTTTAGGACATTTTCAGTAAAGGTTTGTGTCAACCTGTGCATCTTAAGTGTTTTTCCTGTACACGTGGTCATAAATGTGTGTGCGTGTCCTCTGTGTGTTTGTATGTGTTTAAATAGACTGGAGGAAATGGAGTGTAGCTGAACACAAACAAACACTGTGTATCTCTACACAGACCATCCAGCACCCAAAAGGCCGCAGGTTCAGACCTTGGAACAGACACTTTGTCGTGTCAACGCTCTTGAGCAAAAAACTGTACCTCCACCCTTTGGAAAAATGAAGTAAGTCATACCATCACTTACTTTAAATGTCTTGAATGTTATAGTAAAGGGAGTGTAGGTGTGCTGGAAATGTAAAACAACAGCAACAAAAAATTCTGGGTGAATCAGTGAAAAGTCTTTGTAGGCTGATGAAACATCCTAAATGTTTAGCTAAGTAAAGTCAATGATTTGTAATGTCATGACAAAGAAAATAGATTTGCAGCAGCATGTACAGTTTTGTATCACTCTTAACCCAATTTACCATGGTAACTGTAACCCTGTAACCAGGAAAAGGAAGCCTTCATGGTTTAAAACACCTGACACAAAAATGTTTGAGAGGTATGTCTGTGTGTGTGTGTGTGTGTGTGTGTGTGTGTGTGTGTGTGTGTGTGTGTGTGTGTGTGTGTGTGTGTGTGCAGGAGAGGAAATGAAAGCCATGGACACTGAGTGAAACTCACCCTGATAAAAGCTTACAGGTTTCATACTTAGGCAGCCTTATGAGACACCCACATGAATGATTATCTAATGATGTTACTGGAAGAAAGCTTAACTTTCAGGGGAATAAACATAGCATATCTCATGTTATCCTGCACAGACTTGTACACTCTCATACAATGCTTTGTGGTTTTTTAACCTACAGCTTCCTTGTTAAAATCAGCTTCAAAGTGTACTGTAAAAGTACAAATTGTCAGCCATGAACCATCAGAAAGAGGTTGTGAAAGAGAAACACAGAAGCATTGTTGCTGTCAAGTACTGCATATATAAATGAGTGTCAGAGTTTGAATAAAGAGACACTTCTGAATGCATAATAACGATTCCAAATTATATAATCAAAATAATTAAGCTAATAAAAGTCTAAAAATAAGTTTGGTATTTCCTAGTATCAAAACACTTTTTATTGCCTAGGTACCCATTATCCAAAATACACACACACACACACACACACACACACACACACACACATGCTATTTGTAAGCAGGTGAGAGAATGTCCCTAAACAAACATTCACTAACTGTAGGAAAAACTCTCATCACTAATTTACTGAACGTCAAACACACGCTTCCTGGAAGTCTAGAAACTGATTGATTCAACATGTGTATCAAAATGTATTAAATGTGTGCCTGTGTACTGGCGTGTCTATGACTGATGTGTGTGGCTGTTTGTGTAAGTGATCAGCGAACCTTGGGCGAGGTGCATTTGTCCGTGTGTGTGTGTGTGTGTGTGTGTGTGTGTGTGTGTGTGTATGTGTGTGGTTGTTTTATGATCCTGAGAACTTTTAAGATACAATCTGGCCTTGACCAGTAAACTTTGTTATTATAAACCTGTTACTTATTACAGAAGAAGAGGCAGGGGTGGTTGAGAGCATAAAGGTTTTTCCTCTTTGTCTGTATGTGTGTGTGTGTGCGTGCGTGTGCGTGTGTGTGTGTGCGGTGCAGCTGCATATGTATGCGGTCTCTGCAGACAAAGTGCAGTTTGTCTCATGTGACAGTGAGCTCTGTGGTAAATGCAGTGATCTGTACATTAAATACTGTGTGCAGCTAATGAGCCAAGACAGAGCTGATCACTTATAAATGCAAGTAAAACACACACACACACACACACACACACACACACACACACACACACACACAGACCACTGTAGCTACTGAGTGGACTTCTCTGCTGGCAATAAAAGCACTCTAATGTCCAGCTTTTTGAGTGTGCTGCTGTTGTATGGGTTTGGCTGTGAGTTATTTCACTATGAATTAAACATGATGGGAGTCCAATCTGCTGACAGCAAGGAATCCCAATGTTTTCAGTCTGCTGACAAAGCTGCCTCTGATCTGCACCAAAAAGTCACATTCTAGCAGGAGTTTGGAGGCTTTCTTTCTTTTACTGTTTCTTTCTTTCTGTCTGTTTTTTAAAGTATAGCACAACATCACAACTTTGTCCAGTTACTAACACCCCTATAGCCTTAGACCTTAGATATCCTTAACTACAAATCTATAAGTATCACTACTCAGTATACAGGATTTGCCCATTGAGGTTGTTGAACTATTCAATTTGTTTTTATGAGTAGTATTAAATGATATAATCTTATTGAATGACTGTCACTTATGTATTAATGTGTCAGAATTATTTTAATGTTATTATGAGTTGAAGTAGAGCTCATTGTAAGTGCTTTATATGCTGTTGGGTAAGTTCATCTTTTACAATACAATCTAATGTTTTTTGAGGTAAATTGGCTGTGAAAAGTACAACATCTCCCTCTAGCATGTAGGTTTAGCAACAAACATCCTTGGCACATTTCAGGGGACAAGCAATACTTAGTAGGGAGGCAACATTTACCACATGTCTGCTCACGATACAGATTCAATGCTTGGGAAATAAAACGGGTACAGTCTAAATGCCGCTATCTTGTCTGGAAGGTTTTTTTTTTCTTTATTCTTTTTAGTTTTTTGGAGGAAAGCTCCAGGGTTACCAGGGATGAAAAGAGTTCATCCTGGAGAGCATGAATGTGTTCAGTGAATTTCACAGTAATGAACCCACTAAATTTTAAATGTCTTACGTAATGAAGAAATTTTAATGGTTTTGATGACCTTACAGGGTCATTAAAAAAAAGATTCCTCCTCTTGAGGGTCATGAATTAAGTTGAGATTGTTTGAAAATGTAAAAATATTGTGCAGCTGTGCCAACATGCAGCAAAATAATGTTAACAAATCGGACCAAGAAAAATTTGACCTGACATGATTAGGTGAGTAACTGAAGAAGTTGCAGCCAAGAAATATTCCAGTAGATTTCTCAGCTGATCTGTCCAAGGAGTTTCTATTGTTGTTGGTAATAATAATAATGTTTCAAATACATTTTATTACTCTTGTTTAAATGCTACAAATGAGAACAAATGCAGCATAGAGCTGAAGATAAGTTCATAAGTTAAAATTCAAAGATGCATTGTAGTGATCTTCACCAGGCAAAATGAAGAAGAGATATCCTCATTCAGTATGCTCATGCTCTTTTTCTTTCCGAACAAAGTTTACAACCCTGCCGCAGAAGTTGAGAGATTCTTTTCACTGGGCTCTAACAATGGCAGCTGCAAGTTGGGGTTTTAGTGAAATATCTCAAAATCAGTTACAGATCTCCATGGTGCCTAGAGGATGAATTACAATGACTTGAGTGATTTTCCTCTGGTGCCACCAGCAGATCAAAGTGACTTATCCAGTAAATGATTTCAATATTTGCTGGATGGATTGGCACACAATTCTGCACAGAAATTCATTGTTCACAGACGATGAATCCTGATGACATTGCTGATCCCTGACGTCTCCTCTAGCGCCACCACAAGGTTAACATCTGTGACTTTACAAAATAATCCCAATGACTGCCATAAATACAGCTGGATGTCAATGCTATGTTCTTGCCCTCTAAACATATTAATTCCGCACAGTATGCTAGAACTGCAATGATTTATCAATTGAATAGTTTATCGACAGAAAATTAATTACCAATTATTTTGATAATCGCCTAATAATTTTTTAGTAATTCTTTAAAGAAAAAATGCATGAAAATGACATCACTTTACAGTAATGCAGCTTTTAAAACAGGAAAAGAAAACATTTGTGCTGTATTACAATATTGTGATATCCACAGTTAAGATGATGTCACGATAAGATATCGATATATTGGCTACTTCATGGCCACTTAGGGTTCTCCTACTCGCTTGGAGGGTGAGGGGGATTCACTTGCAATCTGTAAACTCACCACTAGATGTCACTAACTCTAACACACTGGTTCTTTAAGGTTAGATCACAGTTATGAACATTTTTCACCATTATCTGATATCCTAAAACACAAAAGGACTAATCAATTAATTGAGAAAATAATCAACAGAATGCTTGATAATCAAAATAACTGTCAGATGCAGCCCTGCAATATACCAGATACCATTTCATTAAGTTGAAGAGCATTTATTTAATTGCAATATAGACTTTTGATTGTATTTTTTGTCATTCACCTGAAAAATTAGTAGGCTTATGATTTTTTTTTTTTTTTTTTTATTGAGGATATGCACCCTTCAGTCTGTCATGTCATCGAACATATATATATATATATATATATATATGTATATATATACTTTTGCACTTCAGACTTCACTGACCGCAAACACTTTCCACATACCTCTCTCTCTCTCTCTCTCTCTCTCTCTCACTCACTCACTCACACACACACACACACACACACACACACAGTTTTAGATTGTCGCTTCCTAAAACCTCTCTCTCTCTCTCTCTCTCTCTCTCTCTCTCTCTCTCTCTCTCTCTCTCTCTCTCTCTCTGACGCTCGCGGACAGAGCAGAAAGCCGCGCTGACAACTCGAGTGGGTTCACATCCTCATCACTCGGGTCTTTAAGGGGAGAACGTGAGCAGCCTTCACGCAGACATTTGAGGATGTTTTAATCGTCGCGTGGACCTCCATTTTTAAAACATACAGGAGTTATTCTTGGCTTTAAAATACTAGAGAAGACTTCTGAAAAAAGTGAGTATACTATATGAAAATCGATTAAGTCGGTCCAAACTTTAGGAAACAATCTCTCTAGTCCGTTCTAGTCCGTAATGATACAAGAATAAACTGCAAAACTATATGCTGTTATCATATAAGATTCGTAAGTAATAAGTAACGTTACCCTAATGTAAATTCCCTTTCATTTCCATATAGGAAACATGTGATTTGGGACATTTCCTCTCCTACTGATGTTATTGATGTAACGAATTAACGACTATTTTCATGCACCGTAATTCACGTTTGCACTGCGCAGCTTGTATGCAGGCTGAAGTGCACAGTTGCATTGCACAAAGTTCCTCACAGTTTGCAAAGACTCACCTGAAGAGGACAGAATAGGTTTTCAAAAAGATTAAAAATATGTTTTTTGTAGGAGATGAGCTATATTGTGGTTTGTTCTCCTGCCAGGGTGGCTGGTAGTTATAAAGCTGACAAACCTGCTGCAAGACACAGGCATCCTTTACTTGATCACTTGTCTGTTGCAGGGTGGCAATTTCCCTGTCATGCTGCCAGTCTGCAGAAGTGTGTGTGTGTGTGTGTGTGTGTGTGTGTGTGTGTTTGGTGTGTTTCCATTGGAGGCAGATTATGGGTGTAAATTTTCAGCAGTGAAGTTCATAATGTCTACTTACAATGTGAACCATCTGCTGTTGAGAAAGAGTCTGAAATAAGACAATTTGCTTTAATGAGTTGGAGCTTGTTGAGTTAATTCCCCGAACTGCTCATGAAAATGTGGCCTGACACTGAATGAGAAAGACACTCCAAAATCCAAATAACTACACCCCCAAGTACCCTCAAGCAAGACATTTAACCACACTGTGTGGTGCATGGCAGAGACGAGTTGGAGCTGCAGAACATGGAGCACCACGATTAATATCATTCAGTCAAAGACATTTCCCCTCTTCATGGCCAAGTGTGACCTACTCGAGCTACTGTGAGACACAGTTATGACTGTAATATCATTCACCTTTGGGGTTTTTTTTGTTTCTTTACCAGACTCAATTCCCACACAGTCCACAGATTGAAAGTCACTTTTCTGCTCTTGAATCAGCTTCTCAAACCTCATACTCCATATTTAATGTCACTTGATTTGAAGAACTCATTTAAAAACAAGGTGAGAAGTTTAAAAGACAATTAGATAACAAAGATAGTAAATGTGGATGAGGGAACGCCTTCAGCCACCAAGCAAACAGCAGGTTATAGTTTATATTGCATGGCAACAAAATACAATTTCCAGGAAGTAAACCTAAACCACTGGAGAGTCATTACATAAAGTCAATAGAGTCACAGTTTTCATCTAAACAGACAATTATTGCTCTGACTATGACCTTCACCAGAGACCTCACTCCCATATCCAAATACAGCTTTCGTGACGCTTTAAACAAGGCAGTCAGGGCAAAAAGAACGAAGAGCAAAAATGTTGTTTTGGTTAACACGGCGTAATAGGTCATGAGGAAGCCTCAGCCTTACCCTGTTTGGCCCTGTACGTCAAACCTGCCTGATATACGTGTCATTCTATCTGCATGTGTGAAAGAGTGGGTGAGTGAGCGAGTAGGGGCATTTGAGTTTGGGGTAGGATCAAGTGTCTATCTCAACCACTTTAATTTAATTAGAGTACTGTGTCTTGTTAGTGAGAGACGGAGTAGACCACCTGTCTGTCTGTGTGTCAGTGAGTTTACTGTATTTGTATGTCGGAGTAGTGTAACAGTTACAGAGCACGTTGTAGTCTCTATTTGAACAACATGGAAAGTTGTCATGTACGGCTTTTATGGTTTTGTGAGTAAAAATACAGAGACAGTTTTTGCAGTCTTTGTCACTTTCAGTCTGTTGATCTCAGTGTGCAGGGTCAGGTCCGTGGGGGAATCCATTTCTATCTATCTGCCACCGTGTCTTTTTTTCATACTATCATGAGTCGTCAACATCTGAAATTTTGCAATCCTTCACATAGTGACTGTAAAAAGGTGTGAAACTGGAAAACTGAACTTTTGAGTGAAAATGGCTCTTCCAAAACTCACCTGACTTTACTTTTCATTACTCATTAAATTGATTATTTGTAAAAGCACATTTTTCATTAGCCCCTCATGTTGAAAAACACTCTACTTATCCTAATCAGAGAGGCTTGTGGAGCTGATAAATGTGTTGGAAGTTGGTAAAGCAGCTTCAATATACCCGTACTCAGGATACTTAAAGGACCAGTGTGTAGAATTTAGTGGAGTTTAGCAGTGAGGTTGTAGATTGCAGCCGACTGAATAAGCAGTGATTATGCCATAGGTATTTTTATTCTAACTTTTCATAGTGGGAAAAACACAAGTGTTACTAGTAATGTTAACAACGGGTCTGTTCCATTAAAGTGTGACATCATCACAGTACCAACACCTTGAAAGTAAAGCAGCTATATGTAATTCAGACACCATTCATTTTATTGTTTACACCTGAGTTTTTCCTGTAGTGACATGTCAAAATGTCTTTCAAGAAAGAGACCTATTCAATGGAGTTTCAAACTTAGAAATCAAGTCAATAGACGTTAATAAAGCTTCCTAGTTGAACAGAAGTGAAACTGTGTTGGTCGCTAACCGTATTTGGCAAGATTTGAAGTGAGGTAACTATTTTCTTTTAAGTCAGATGATGCTCTCTACCAGTGATTCATCTTCTTGTTTTCAGATGCTGATTGGTTGGTGATGGTTGCAGGGCGGTCACTAGGACGCAGCTGCCTGTCGCATTTAACATGGAACGGGAGGGCTCGTTAAGGAGGTAAGAAAACACACACACACACACACACACTTTAGCTAGCAGGTCTCATTCAGAGTTTCACTGCAGCTCCAAGTCTTTTTTCCCATTTTCTCTCTTTGTCTCAGTCCTCTTGGACACACAAAGGTGGATGAAAGCGAAAAACACATACCCTCACACACATTCCTGAATGACCTCATTCATTCTCTCATTCATACAAACATCCCCCTTACCCTCATTTGTTTAGTAATTAGACCAAAGCTTTCTCTCACTCAACTCTTATTGTCTCAAGGCCAAAAACAAAAAGTATCAGACTTCCAGGTCACATCAGTGCCATTTAATTTATACACATATAGAAATATATTATTTTTCCATCAGCAGACACTGTTTGAAACCCAGTGTTCACTCTGAGAGTCAGTAGCCTGCCTCTGTTTTATGTTCTGCATATTTTATGTTTTATGTCCTGAAAGTGCCTCTGCATTGAGTGGCACAAGTCCCAGCACTGAACCTTTTCTGAGAGAATTTGGAAACTCTTCCTCACTTTGACGTGAACGGTCTCTGAGTATTTATGAGTGTCCCTGTGTGTGTGTGTGTGTGTGTGTGTGTCTGAGCCCAGGGCTCCTGTTTCTCCCACTGACCTATTTATGCAGAGTTGTATGAAGATCCAGGTTGACAAACGCACCTACAACACACACATGCAGAGACATACACATACACCTTGCTTATTCACTGCCATTTTTATTATTCATATTTTCCATCCCCTCTTTTTTCCTTTCCAATTTTTTCTCTTTTCTCTTTGTCCCTAGTTTTTATTTCCTCTTCTTTGTCTCAAGATTCATTAAAAATTCTGACCATTCAGTTTAGTTTAATTTAGTTCACCTGAACAATCTTTATTTGGTGTCTTCACTTTGCTTTAAAAGAAAAGAATAAAGTACAGATGACAGAAATCAATACAATGTATAAAGAAATATCAAACAATGATCAGTGAATTCATTTGCATCTGCGATAATATCTTAAATAGAGCTTGTCTCTGTCTTGGGCCTCACACAGACAGAGAAAGAGGAGGAAGTGAAATATGTGTCACCTTTAAATCCTTCCCTTCCCTCTTGGCAGCTCTTGAACCTCAAAGGGTTCCTTTGTTCCTCTGGCACAAAAGCTCACAGGGTCGCATGGTCACCGGCTGGCACAGACTGGCAAATGGAGAGAAAGAGAAGTTGGAGAGAAGAAGAGTGGAAGAGGGTAGAAAAAGTTCAGGTAGAACAACAGAGAGAGAGAGAAGGGGAAGGGAGAGAAGGGAAATAAGAGAAAAGACAGAAAGAGGAGGGTAAGGTACGCATATGAAAGAGTGAGATAGAGACCCATGTGGACAAAGAGAGGATTTTTTGTTTCTTGCATCCTATCCTTCACCCACCTCTCGCTGTGATTAGTGTGACACACACACACACACACACACACACTCATGGAGTGGGGATATGTGGTGCCTTTTCAGTTACTAGAGTAAGTACAGAATGTGCAAATGTGTGTGCAGAGGGAACTTTTTCAACTGTGAAAAGAAATGTTTGGTTTGTTTGTTTGAATGAATGAATGTGAAGGTCTTTTCTTAGATAACAAAGACTGTAATGATGTATGGAGAACAGGACTTTACAATGTGTATGTTACTAGCATGCATATATACATAGAATATACAATACAAGCACATATAACTAGGATGCAACTAATTACTCAGATTAGTTGTTTAGTTATCATATTAGAATATTTTCTTGATTAATAGATTGATCGTTTGGACTGTGAAATATTTGAAAAAAGGAAATCAAATAAAGGATACCCATTACAGTTTCCTGGGATGCAATGTGATGCCAAAAACCAACACCAACAATCCAAAAACTCAAATGAGTTCAATCTACTGCTCCAGAAAACAAGAAAGCATTACAATACACATTTGTGAAGATCGAACAACCAATTTTCTGTCTCTTTTTGCTTCATAAATGATGACTCAATTATCAAAATTGTTGCAGATTGACTAGTTGAGTATACAATATATAATTAATATACTATTTTTCATATTTACTGTATCTGGCATATTAAGCAGTTTTATACTAGTTTCTTTTTCTGTCCTCTTTCACACACGTACATGTTTGTGTTTCCATGCTTAAGAGTTGTGTTAAGTTCCTTTCTACTCATCTTTCCTCTCTTCTTGAGCTACTTATCCCTTCTTATCCTTTGTCTTAACTTATTCTCCTCTCTCCCTGTCCTGTTTATTTTCCCCTCATCCTTTCTCTATGTAAAATGTCTTCTTACAAGTTGACTGACATTACGCTCCTCCTGGTCTCTTTAACTGTTTCCAAAGTGCATCAGCCTGTGTAAACATTAACAGGTGGCTAATAAAAACTAATGACCTATCAATAAATGCTAATGTTGCCTGCCATCAAAATCAGGGAAATTGCATTTGCATGTTTGTGCAATAGTTGTACTTTGATTTCTTGGTTTTCAAATGTATTTGATCTTTTCTGTATGGTGGCTTGGTTGTTAATCTAACACAGGCCAGGAATATGAAGTTTATAGACCATGAGAAAGAATACGTTTTCAATGTTCACAGCTTTTGTGGTCAAAAAACTACTATTGTATCTGGATGGTTCCACTTCCCACATCAATATTGTCTAATATTGAATACAGCTTTTGTTTAATATTATTTCTCTCTTTCTTCCTTTTGGATTTCGAGGAGTCTTCATAGCAAGCTTAGACTGGGCAGCGGCTCATCCTCCAGTTTGACAGACCTCTCACAGTCAAAAACCTCAGGAGGAGGAGCAGCGGAGAAGAGTGGGACAGTTGGGGCGCTGGCGGATGACTGCAGCAGGGACAAAGGGACCCAGCAGAGGAGGGCTGGGGCCAACGCTACCTGGAACAGGTTGGTGTGGAAAAGAGAATGAGTTTTATATTCCTAATTGAATGTTGGTTTACTTTCATATTAAACTGAATGTGAAAATATTTATTTAGTTTCATCACCCATGTGTGCCTGCAAAGCTCCCAATGCCTGCATTTACACACACACATGTACACGTGGTTGTGTGTGTGTGTGTGTGTGTGTGTTTGTGTGTGTGTGTGTATGCTTTTTTCCCTAGGCGTGCCACGTTGGGATAAAATTCTCTAGCAAAAAGCTTTATGTTATTCATGCTATGAATAGGAACCTTTTTATACACACAAACACACGTATACATCAACTCCTTCTTTCTCTCTTCCCTCAGGGTCCATCACCATCACTCTTTATCTCCATCCATCCCTCACTGCTTTCATCTCACTCTGCCTCATAGATTCTTTTCTTCTTTGCTCCTTTTTGTCTTTTCTTGGGTTATTTTGATGGTATTCAGCTTTATTCCAAACTAGACAGCTGAAAGTGGAGATTGAGAGCTCTATTCAGTGGGAGGTTGGAGGGTCATATGAGCACATAAGCTGGACCTAAACATCCAGTGAAACAAGTTCCTATCCTTCCTGACCTTTGTATGTTTTACTCTACTGTTTTGTCTATCTTTCACTTTATTTACACTGGGGGCTTTATGGCTTTTAACCAGCTTTACAGTAATTCAACTGAGATTACTCAGGGTGCATGTGTGCATACATAATCTGTATGAATGTGGTCATCATTGTCAGTGTTTTAGTCTTTTTATGTTCTCACGTTCCAAAGTTATATTCTTGCTTCTTGAAGTAGTCATTGTGGAGTTTTGTGGCTCAAAATTCAACATTTCAGCTCAACATTTTTATAGCCTCATTACCCGGAACAAACGTGACGTGTCTAGGGCCACAGCTAATCATTATTTTCATTACTGATTAATCTATCAGTTATTTTCTTGATAATCGATTAGTTTTGTGGTTTATTAAGAGTTGACCAGTGTTTCCAAAAACCCAAGGTGACCTCAATTGTCTTCTTCTGTTCTGATGAACAATCCACCACCTACTGATAATCAGTAGGAGACTAAATAAACCAGATAATATTTATATTTGAGAAACTGGAATAAGATACTTTTTTCTTTCAAAACAACAAATAGATTAGTTGTCTAATCACTGCAGCTCTAGACATGACGTCAGTAAATTATAAACACTGTTCTTAAGATGATCCACCTAGACAGACAGGCTGTGATACATTACTCAGTAAATGAGCACTGGAAGTTAAATGCCATCTTCTCTCTCTGAATGGAGAACATTTCTATTGCTTTCTAAGAGATTTCACCTAATTATAATCTTAGCTTCAGTTTTATTATTGATATGAAATCTTAACACATGCAACAGTCATATAGTAATTGTGTGTATTTTTTATTTATTAAATATTATTCTCTTAATCTAAACATTTATCTCCGTGATTGTGTCATCTAAATGCTTCTTCTTTATGCGTTACTTTGTGTTTCAGCATCCACAACGCAGTGATCTCAGTTTTCCAGAGGAAGGATCTGGGAGAAAACGAACTCTACACTCTGAATGAAGGTGTCAGGTTAGCTTTCCATCTCTTCATCCATCTGTCTGCCTGTTTTTTGTTTTTCTCTTTTTCTGACTTTCTCACATACTTTCACACAAACACACCAAATTTGGATCTTAAGCTGGTTTGTATTTTAAGAGGAAATTGAGCTAAATTATAGTGTTTTCTTCTGTAATTCCTCATCTTCCCTTGCTGTTGTGACAGATTTCTCTCACACACACATTCTTCCTCCCATGTACACACAATGATAGCTTCAGTACACTAAATTTAGTCTTTACTGGTTGGTGAATTTTACTGTCACTTACATGGCATCACTACATCGCAGGTAATAATCTGCTGCTATTCTTGACTGTGTCCACTGAATCAGAAACAACTTGTTGATAAGGGAACAAGACATGTTGAGGTTACAGGGGGGTCACTGTTTTGTGTTTGGTGTTTAATTACAGTGTAGCTGTGGGCAGTTGAGACAGGGCTGTCAAAACTGACTCCAGTCATGTACAGTAAATATTACTCCACACATACACATACACTGCATATATACACACACATTATTTGGTGCACATACCAGAGCGTAGCAGTCTAACATGGCCTGGGGTTGTGTTGCATCTAAATTTAACATAAGGCTTTACAGCACAACACAAGTCATTCTATATCTATGGCATATTTCTATTTGCCAGAGACTGACAGGCTTTTTAAGTTTATATTTATCATGTTCACAAACTTGATGTTTTGTTCCCAAATAGGTTAAAGGTGAAATGTTCTCTTCCTGCAATAATAGTGCCTGAGATGTCATTCTAATGTGTACCTGTGTGAACTGTTTATCAGTGGAAAATCCTGTTATTGAAATGTTCTGACGTTGCTGTAGCCTTTGTTTTCAGTGTGAACAACATCTTTTCTCATTTCCTGAGTCTGTTGCTGTTTAAACACTACAACTTGCCACTGCATGAGCGCTCATTACTTCTGGTTCATGGTAGGAATTGCTGATGATGTGCGTCAGTACAGTATGTGTACACTCATTTGCCCCTGTGTGTTTTGCAGGCAGCTGTTGAAGACAGAGCTGGGCTCCTTCTTCACTGAGTACCTTCAGAATCAGCTGCTCACTAAAGGCATGGTCATACTGAGAGACAAGATCCGCTTCTATGAAGGTAAACGTCATCACAAACAAAACATCTACACCTGCATTTATTGAGGGGAGAGGAAACAGGCAGTTATTTATTTTTTTGGCAATATATTTTTAGTGAAAAATGTTTTAAGCACACAAACAGCAATTAGTAAGATGTGTTGTCTCTCTCATGATCCCACTGCTGAAGTATTCCCTATCTAGACTATCCAACACAATGTATACATTAAACATTATGGTGTTTGTCCAACACTTTAAATATCACCATCCTGATTATCCTGATTACAAGCTTAAAATTCAATAAAAACATGCATTAATAACGCCATAATGATCCGGTATCCACTCCCTAGTGTTATTCAACTTCAGCTGAGATATTAGAACACATTCACTGGAGTTTGGGAAGTTCTTTTTATTCATTATTGATTAATCTGCCAGCTATCTTATTGATGACTAGTAGACTACATGATGACTACAACTGACTAGTAGAAAATTGTATAAAAAAAAATAAATTAAAAAAAGTGCGTTATAATTTCAAACACTCATTTTACTATCATATATGACCAAAAAAAGGATAAAATCCTCACGGTTAAGAAGCTGGGATCAGTAAATATTTGGCATTTTTTGTTGAAAAATAACAACTTAATGGACTTAATTTAACAGCGCTAAAACTTACAGAAATAAAACATACACATAAATAAGTCTGCAGATATAAATATGTATATAAACAGATAGAAAATGTAAAATGGCAAAATGTAAAAGGCATCTCAGGTTTCTAGGTAAGCAAAATTCTACAATATGCTTTCTTTGGGCAGTGCAAAACTAATCAAGTCCCTTTGCTGAACCTAAAGTTTAGAATTTTACTTCGTTGGGTCCTGGCTTTGGTGAGAAATACTCATAGAGCCATTGAGTCATTTCAGTGAAACTCAGAGGTGAATGTTGAGACTGTTATCTCAATGTGACACACGTCTAGCACGGAAAAATAATAATTGACTAAAATTACAGATGCCAAGTTAACCCTTGAACTAGTAGTTTGAACTGTGGGAACAAGACTTTATATCTTTGCCATCACTTATCTAGAAGGATAGTTTTGCTGTAGTATGCAGCATGCACACACACACACACACACACACACACACACACACACACACACACACACACACACACACACACACACACACACACACACACACACACACACACACTCACACACACAGACACACATGCAAACACAGTCAGAGCAGGACAGGGCTTTTGACAAGGTGAGAACTATAGAAACTGAAATAATTTCATTCTCATTGTTGTGGTAAATGTGTGACCTTCCTCTGAAGCACCTTTTGGAGGAATAAAACACACTGTTTTCAGTGCTGTCGTCACAGCAACCAGACAGGAAGTGAGGCTTAACGTCAATTACAAAACATCCACTCAGTCAGAAACTAAAGACAGAAAAGACAAAACCATTGTGGTACTTTCAGTGACTCACAGAGCAATTGTTCTGGTTTGATTAATACTTGGTGTGTGTGTGTGTGTGTGTGTGTGTGTGTGTGTGTGTGTGTGTGTGTGTGTGTGTGTGTAATAATAGCACTTGAAGAATATCTGGTAATTCCCCAGGGTCATATATGTCATGTAGAAATTTCATGTGATGTGTTTATATGGGTTAGGGTTAGGGTTGCTTCTGCCACATCAGCAATGATCAATTCACAAAGAATTTTAGGATTTGTATCTTGCCCAAGGACACCTCAACATGTGGACTGCTGGAGCTGGGAATTGAACTGCCAGGCTTTCATACAAAGTTCAGTAAACAGAATAAACCTAAGTGAAATGAATATTTCACACAGTTTTTTTAAGATACTCGGCAGGTCGGTTGTTCCTGCATCTTGTAGAAGTTGCCACACTTCTTTTGTGGATTTAGACGTCTCAGCTGCTTCTGTCTCTTGTAATCCCAGACTGACCCCATGATGTTGAGATCAGGGCTCTGTGGGGGCCAAACCATCTGTTGCAGGACTCCTTGTTCCTCATGTCCCTGAAGATATAGTTCTCTATGACCCTGGCTGTGTATTTGTGGTCATTGTCATGCTGCAGAATAAAATTGGGACTGATTAAACGCCTCCATGATGGTATTGCATTATGGATAAGAATGTAAATATCTAACGTGCCCAAAACATTTGCACATTGTTGTATGTTCCCCACCATATGCCAATACATATCATCCATTTTATTAACTTTCAAGATTTTGTAATTTTGATGAATTTAAGTTCATTCTTTATAAAACAGACACTACTACTAAATGCTAAAAAAAAGGTGTCCTTAAAACTGGAAATTATAATTAAAATATATGCAAAGAGAGATGCAAGACAAACTACCTAGATGACAATTCACATAGGACCAATATTTGACTAAATATTATTATTACAGACTTCATCATGTTCAACATTGCAGACATGGCAGTATTTAATAGTACCAAGACAGCAGACAACTTCTTTTATTACAAACCATAATACATTTCTGAATTATTATGGCAGTATTTCCCCAAAACATCCATCATTTGAGTATAATCTCTTGTTGATTGCATGTGCTGTAATTTCTTTAACTTTGTAGTCATCTTGTGGTTGACTGATTGGTTTCCTGCTCGTGTGTGATACAGGTCAGAAGTTGTTGGACTCTCTGGCTGACACATGGGACTTCTTCTTCTGTGATGTTTTAAACATGCTTCAGGCCATCTTCTATCCTGTACAGGTACATGCACTCATACACACAGTCACACATAAATACTGTCCTTACATTGCTATTGTTTTGACCTCTGAGTGTGTGTGTGTGTGTGTGTGTGTGTGTGTGTGTGTGTGTGTGTGTGTGTGTGTGTGTGTGTGGTGTGTGTGGTGTGTGTGTGTGTCCTCAGGGAAAGGAGCCATCAGTACGTCAGTTGGCTCTGCTCCACTTCAGAAACATCATCACCCTTAACCTGAAACTGGATGAGGCTCTGTCTCGACCTCGAGCCAGAGTTCCCCCTTCTATCATACAGATGCTGCTGATACTACAGGTACACACACACGCACGCACGCGCAAGTCCTCTGTCTCTGACTATTTTTCACCCTCTTTGTCTTTCTCTCATGCTATCTCTCTCATCCACGCAGAGCATGAACACACAAATATCCTTGACTGCTATGGGGTGAGGGAAGAGGGTAAATGACAACAGATGGGGAAAGAGGAGCAGAGGGTACAGAGAGCTGTTGAGCTGTTTTTTTTCTTGCAAAGGGATCTCACAGGAAGTAATCTCAATGTGAACACAGTAGTCTTCCCATGACCAGTCAGTACCCTCTGCACCCTGCCTGTGTATGTGTGTGTGAGTAATCTGTGTTTACACTTTCCTTTAAGACCCTGATATCCTCACAAAAACAGTAAAACCCAATAAGTCAATTCTGTGTAGAGCGTCTTGGTCCTCCATGCACAAAACGTACATTTTTATTTGTCGAGTTAGAGCTGAAGCGAAGGATTAAAGGAAAATGTGAGTTTTTTGTCTTGTCTGCTTAGTGATGAGAGCACAGATATTCATGTCCCCTGTGGATAATTTGCGTCAGTTTGTAAATATTTAAAACTACAGCGGGTAACAGTAATCGACTGATATCGCCAAAGTAAGAAGCATGACCTTTAGAGTTTTATATTTTATAATAAACAGCTGAACCACATTTATTTGGTTTAGTTATTCACCCATTGTGCATTGACTTGTAGCTGCACATAGTTAATTGCCCATTACCTTCACTTCCTATGGGAACAGGAAGAGAGTTGTTTGGTTATTATTTAACTGTGGTGTTGCTGTGCTCTTTGTGCACACAACACATGCTGGATTTTCAAGTTTTCAAGTCAGTGCCCCTTTTACAAAATAATTCATCTCCAGTCATTGCTAATTACTTCCTGTATTTCACTCATTGAAGAATACATCCTTGACTCTACCTCTTGTTCTGGTGAGATGATTAACAGGAAGCAAAGAAGAACAAAACAAAGTCTGCAACACATAATTAGGGTGCTTTTTTTGTCCACAGGGTAACTAACATGTTCAAAACTGCAAGGACAGGGTGCTCAACTGCACAAGACGTCTTGATAACTGTAGGCAGCCAACAACCATAAAAACCTGCAAAGAGGGAGGAGCCCTTTGATGGTTTTGCAGCTCAGACTTCGTTCCATTATAACTTAGTAATAAAGTTTGCACTGCATAACTCACAAAGTACCCCTTTGCACGTTCTTTGCTAACTATGCGTTTTCTCCTAACTGTATACTTTAATATTGTGTAAAAGAGAAAACCACTCTCTGATTGAACTGCTCATAAATGCACAGATATACACCCAGTGAGTGACAAAGACAAAGGTATGAAACCACTGCATCAAAGGGATCAGCACTTCATTTCTTACAAGATGACGCAGTCTCTTTGCTGAATACAGAAGAAAAAATACCCGAGAGGAGACCACAGTAGTCTCATCCGCAGTGTCTCTAGTTTGAATTGTTGTTGTCGTTGTTCAAATAAAGTGCAAATTTCGAGGTTTGTGAGTGATCTGGCAAAAAAACTAACTGAGATTTTCAATACTGTAAATTCATTGAAACATATATAACAAAATGAAGTAAAAAATAATCTGTATATGAATGCGCAGTTGGGTAACATCTCATTTGAGCCACTGAAAGCAAAGAATAAACTTTCGTGATGAGAATTTTTATGAGCTCTTTAGATACCCAATGAACTTACTGTGGTTCGTTGTAACCTGAGAATGATTCAGGCTCTTTGAGGAATTATGTAACCCATTCATCAATAACAGCTTTCAAATTGGTGGTCATTTTCTGTATTTGTTCTTTGTTCGAACTTTAGCTCACGGAGGATCAAATTTACTAGTAGCAGTTGCCACAGTGAAGACTTGAGAAAGGCATTAATTGGTCAGCTGTAAGTTGTGGGTTAGGAAATGAATGTGAGTAGAAAGAGCTCTCAAGTATGTGTGTGTGTGCATGAGTCTGTGAGAGCGTGTCTCTTACTGCATGGGTAAGTTGTCGTTCTTTGTAGTGACTCATTGACCCAAATCTGCTACTTTGAGGTTGAGGGAGGGCAGGAGGACAGCGAGACAGAGGAAGGTATGGAGAGAAAAATTATATCACAGAGAGAGAAAACCGATGTTATGTATTTTCCTGTTTTATCGATTCTCCACAAATATATACTGCAGTGTCATTGGTCTGCTTTTGTTTGGCTGAAGTGAAAACCAGAGATAGAGAGAGATGGCAAAACAGGTACAGTTGAAGATTAGAAAGCAGAGACAGTAAAACAGGGAAGTTAAGAAGAAAAGTTGACTGTAAGAGAGAAAAAAAATCAGCTGCGAACATTAACTGTTTTTGTTTCTTCTCGTTTCATCTGTTAGTAATTTCCTTTTCGTTCTGTTGAGACGCTGTGACGCCAATTGAGTGAAGCCTGTTCTATTTATGTGGTTTGTTTCTGTGCTGTGGTTTTGATGAATGGACTCAATGATTCAGTGTGTTGAAACTCGATTGATCTTAGAAGACCCTGGAGTGAGCTCTGGGCCCATGTGTATCAAACTCTCAGTGTGAAAATTTGCTATCAAGTTAACAAAAATGTGGAAAGGGGTCAGGCTGACGGTAACTTTTGAAAACAATGAAAAAATGACTGTTATATTATGTTCTTATGTTTCTAGGTTCTTGTTTGTTATTCATGACAACTTAAAAGTTCTAAAAACAGCACCATGTGGACTATGAATGTCATTTATATGTCACTGATCTACTTAGAAATTCAAATTTTGTCTTTGGGCCTGAAACTGAAGCTGCTCTAATTAGCATTTTTTAATTAACAATGGATCAAATTATATTTTTGCTTTCAATTTGCATTTGAGCAGAAAGACATAGTGGAGCATTTAGCAGCTACAGATGCAAATATTTCCCTCATGAGATGATGGGAGTCAAAATAGAGCTAAAAGCAGTGTGAATGTTGAATGTCGACGTTAATGCCATGTGATACAATTTGTTACACTGCCCTCAAGTTGCCAAACAATCAATTATTTTAGCTTTAAGACCCAACCTGAGACCCAAAACTATACTTTTTTTTAAAATTTCATCCATTACTATACATGAGGTTTTTACACTTGTAAATATTTGAACCAGGTCAGGTACCAACACTAGTTTTTAGAGGCTGCTCTGTTAATCAGCTCCCTGTACTCTTTCGTTTTGTTGCAGTATATCATTACCACACAGGAAACTAGTCTGAAATGCACAGCTCTGATGTAACAGACTCCTCAAAATTCTTATCTCCCCCCCCCTCCCCTCCAAATTTCTCCCAACTTTATTTGGTTCATACAATCCTTTTATACACATTGTTGAAAAACCTACTCGTGCCAGCTGTTATGGGCCAAATGCTTCTTTTATATCTGTTGAAGTCAGATTTAATCCAAGGATAACAACGATAATGTCAATACAAAGCTTACATCATTCTACAGACACCCAGTGCTCACCTACCACACAAACATTCTGCCAATAAGAAATCACTTTATTTGTTTTGAATGTCTCAACACTCTAAGACCTTTAATTATTGTGGACTTATTGTGTGTGTGTGTGTGTGTGTGTGTGTGTGTGTGTGTGTGTGTGTGTTCCATGCAGGGAGTCCATGAATCAAAAGGTGTAACAGATGACTACCTGCGTCTGGAGTCTCTCATCCAGAAGGTGGTCTCTCCGTACCTCGGGACTCATGGTTTATATTCCAGAGATGGATCGTCAAACCTGCACTGCTCCTCCTGCTTGTTGGGTATGTGTGTGTCCATGGGAGTGCTTTTAAAGGTTACAAGTTCCATGTTCTTATCTTTATGTCTTTTTTTGTACTTGAGGTTTTGTTTAGTGTTATGTGGTATGTTCTCAATTATAAAGTAATGGTATTTAAATAGCGATTAGGCTTTAAATCTCACAGGGTTAGAAATCTATTGAGTTTGAGCCAGTTTATTATTAATTGTTGTCTTCTCCTGTGGCTCAAATTGCTGTGAGTTGGAATGAGCTAAAACCATGAAACTTGCCCCATAACTGGGAATGATGTGCTTGTGCAACAGCTACTTCCCTCTGTTTGAACCCACAAACTGCAGCTTGCAGCTTTATTGTCTCTTTCCTTATCCCTCTCTCTCTCTCTCTCTCTCTCTCTCTCTCTCTCTCTCTCTCTCTCTCTCTCTCTCTCTCTCTCTCTCTCTCTCTCTCTCTCTCTCTGTCTATCTCTCTCTCTCTCTCTCTCTCTTTCACTCTATTTAGAAAAGCGTTTGCAACGCTCCTGGCCTTCCAAACCAGGCAACCCCCCCATGGCCAAGAACCCGGTGGTGCGCTCTAAAAGCTACAACGTTCCCATGCTCACTCCTGTGGTGGAGTATGATGTGGACTCCTCCACGGGAGGAAATGTAGGCATCAGACGCCACTCAGTGTGTGAGATGACGTCCTGTGTGGAGGAGACCAGCTCTGTGGCCGGATCCACCGCCAGTGTTACCAATAACCCCAGTAACACCAGCACATCCAGCCTTGCCAACATTTCCCTGGCTTCCACAGCCTCTGTTACACTTTCAGGTAGAACTACAGTACAAACAGAGTGTAACGAAATATTGATAGATGCATCTTTCCAGATAGGAGGAGGCTATTCTCTCTGAAAAGAACAGATGTTTCAAATGAATAGTGTGCTTTCCCAGGCTTTTAAATTTAGTTTAAAACTGATGTCTAAGAAAAACCTTTTTGAGACATCCTCCAAAAATTTTCATGTTGGCATCTTATCTCTTAAAAACATGTTTTTATCTTTCAGTTCTTGAATATTTGAATTACACTTCAGAAATATTGCTTTTAGATTAGTGCACATTGTAAATGTTCTCCATAGAAATAGAACATTTGTAAGTCAGGTTATCAGTTATACATTTTAGTTAGAATTTAAATGTCTATGTACATATGTACGTTAAAGTGAGTTTTGTTTTTTACTCATCTTCCACCTTGTTGAGTTCAAAAATTAATTTACATGAGTTATGTCTAGGTTTTATGTCTGTTAATTTTCACAGGCTGTTATGATAGATGGTGTTATACTGTATGTACGTAGCTAAAACTGACATGGCTGTGAGACACCTTCTGTTGTATGAAAAGTACTTATACAGTATGTATATGTAATGTCATACTGAGGAACAGTGCAGTTTTGCTCCACAGTGTGAGAAGTATAAATCCTGCAAATCAGTGAGAATAACAAAGCAGAGATTTAGTGTCCCGTCATGGCCTACATGGGAGTTTTTTAGTCATGAGGATAAAATTGAAATGAAAACACTGAATATTTGTAATAATTTTGATGTAAAAGTGGTCTATTTGATTGATATTCAAGCATGAATTCCTCTGTTCTCTTTGTTGTAAAAACTAAGCAGCCAGAGTTTTGATGACCTTTTAATGTACTGATCGTTCCTTCATTTTAACTCTACAACTCACTGTTACAGACACTGTGACCTCCAGCCAGGAACCCCAACCCAGAGGCTCTGACAGCCATGCAGGTCCCCACCCCCTCCAGCCACAGCATCACTCCCCCTGCATCCTCCCTGAGCCCTCCCCAAGCGAAGACACACACTGCACAGGCTCGCTGATGTTTGACTCCCCTTCGCCCTCCAGATTGCTGGCTGCATACACAAGTTCGGGTCCCAGTACATCATCCAGTCCGGAGATGATGATGGACCATATCTTGGAATCTTTGGACTCAGAGCCGGAGCATGACGGCATCTTTCTGGACTTCTCGAGGCACTGCTCTGGAGGATCGACGCACAGCAGAGACAGCAAAAGGCAGAGTGTGGCGTGACACATATGCACATACATAAATGACGCGGGGACTTGCACACAATGCTGATCCAAGACTGAAATTCCTCAAACTTTGTGATGTCTCCTGTTGTTTTCTAAGAAGTCCAGATCATCAGGGATTTGTTCAAACTGTCATATCTTCCAATGTGATGTGATCATCTTTCCAATATTTAAATCTGGCACAACATTTACGGCACATCAATCTCTTGACTTACAAGTTAGATAAATTAATATGTGAGTAGAGCAGACAATCATGACTGTCAGATTTTGCAGTTTTAGAAGGTTTTTCTTTTTTTCTGTGTGAAAAGTGAAAACTGAGAAAATAGATTGCCAGTGGTGATAGCTGAAATAAACTAAAAATCTCATCAAGATCAGGGCTATTAAATAGCTCAAATTCAAACTTTTAAACTTTTCAAATGCGTAGTGATATATTGTTGCTTGAACCTCAACATCTTTTATTAACTGATTATTAAAATATGAATTTGATTTTTGTACTTTGTCTCCCACTGAACTGAAGTCTGAACCTGTTTTATGCTTATCTCCTACTTTCATTACTGATCAAACCCCATATTTAACATATACTTAATCTTTATACTACAGTATCTCTATTGAATGTGGCTTTAATTCAGAATAGAGTGCTTCATAGTGTATCAGGCTAGCATCAAAGTCAAAGCTGGTGCTAATCAGTGCTAATTTCTCTTCAGTCACATCAACATTACTTTAGTTTAGTTTAGAGGAGTTTTGAAATACTAATGTGAATTAAAATAACAGCTTCAGTTTCCTTAGATAAGATATTAGAGGTAGTTATTGAAATATTAGTTAACGAACAAAAATCTTGAAATGCTGATAAATTCACTCTTTGCAGTTTTGTCTGTGTTCAAACTCCTTCCTTGCACTTCCTGTCAGTTCATCACTGAAATGTGAGTCATTCAAGCAAATATTGAATGTTTTCATAAAAAATCCTCAAGAACTGATTGTGTTGACAAAGGCCACCATAAGGCCCAGAGGACAGAGGTATGTAAAAGAAAAATATTATTATTGTTATTGTAGGGGATGGGAAAGTATGGATGCCTGTGTTTTCCTGCATACCATCTGCTGCATCCACTGCTGCATCCCCTGCTGCATCCACTGCTGCATCCACTGAACAACACTCTTTCTCGTCATACAACAGACATATGTTCTCTTTTGTACGAGTGAACATGGAACAAAATTTCCTTGTTTACACATCTGTGAGAAAATCACATCCAGCCGTCAAAAACTTCCTGTTTCCAAATTAATGCATAAATCTGCTTAATAATCAAATGAGATGCACTTTTTTAATGAAACATGATAATAACATAATAATAATAATATCAAAAGCAGGTTTATTCTAAAAATAGGCTTTTAAAAAACGTTTAAAAAATTGTAATAACATCCTGTAAAAACTGATTTGATTATATTAGCTATCATCAAAAGCCCCAATATTTATATACTGTGTTGATATATTACATTCTATAAAAAATATTTTTACACAACTATCTTACAACTATCTGTAATTTAGATATAAATATTTGGTACAATTTTTGGAGAAAACTTTGCATACACTGCCACCTTGTGTTATTCTTCAGCATCACTGTACAATTTGAGTGGGATATTTCTTACTTTGGACCATGCAATGATTATATAGAGTAGCAAAAGAGAGAGGAAAGTGCAGCATTGCCCTTTAAAATGTTGTCATGAGTGGAGAGTTGAGGAGACTAATGAGAGACAGCTGTGAGGCAGGGGGAGGTGGTTAATCTAACACAAGCATGGAGGATAACAGAAAAGTGTTCTACTGCTTTAGAAAGAAAATACTTAAAGACTTCTACCAGTTTCTTTATGTCTAACATCTAAAGCAAAAGTAGTGAAGCAGGACATTCAAAAATTATGTGGCAATTGTTTCAAGAACCAGCTGCGTTCCCTGGACTTCCCATGTGGGCAGCATTCTGTGCTGCTGGATGAGGACTGATCCTGAATCAGGTCTGAATAGATTGGTGTTGTTTTAAATATATTATTCTGTTCCTGTCCTGCTCACATCAGGATTTGAATTTATTTGTTGAACCAAACCAAAAGTTAAGTCTCCCTTCCTTTAACTCTCCTCAACATGTTTGGTTTGCATTCATTGATTATCACATTAAGAGTCTGGAGTAAAACCCTAACCCTAACCCTTTCTTCAACCAGCAGCTGGGCAGTTTTGTTCCCAGTATAAAAACTTATCAGCTATATTTACCATTTATAGTGACAGAGTTATGATTATTCTCCCCTCTGACACCCAACCTTTTCACTAACTCTTAATTACTCCTTCAGCATGATGACAAGCACTGTCAGCTTCTCATCCTTTTTAATTTAGCTCCTGTTGCTAAAAATGCTGCTTTTTTGTGTGTTTGCTCACCAAGTGGCCTTTACAGTCATTCCAATCTCAATTATCATTAACAGCAGTTAGCAGCAGTACATTAAAGCTGACAGCAGACAATCAACAGCTGTTATAACTGCCTGCAAACTGCCCATTAGAAGTACAAAAGACATCTGAACATGTGAGCTGTGTGTGATAATATTCATGAATATAAACACTGACCAAATTGATGTACAGTTCATATTTATTGTATTTTATATCTTCACAAGTAGAATACACACCAGCCTACTGACATTGTGTTGTAATATGTGGTATATGGCAGTGTGAACATTGTATTTGTTGTATGGGCACCACAGTTTAAAAGGCCAATAAAAATGCAGAATCAAAAAACCAGAAAACATTTCATGCCTCATTTTCATTGTGTAAAATGCAAAATTTCCACTGAATTATTGCAGATTGAATCAAGATGTCTACCAAGATCTACCACTAGTAGGCGCCAAAGTTAGAAATGTTCAAATTGTACAAATACTATGACTAGAATATCCCCCAGATTTGTTTCGATAACACATTTGAAAGCACTGTTTGGAGGTTCAGCTTTAAATTGACAGTAAAAAAAACAAAAAAACAAGCAAGATGAAAAATTGAGAATTACAATATGAAATTTAAGATCAATTGCAAAAAAACTAGCCAGTTTGACCTTGTAGTTAAAATCAGGCTACTATGGTAAATGAGCTCAACATTGTGCTGCTGTCTAGTCTTGCATTCTAACTGAAAAGATGGCAATAAAACTTTTTTTTTAAAAGAAATCACTTGAAAAATCAAGTACTAAAATGATTCTACTGTTGCTCTCTAAAGAAAGTTCAAAGATGGGAAAGAAACGTTCTGTGCTGTGGTTTCAGAGCATTGGAAACAAATGTCTGAAGCAGGAACAATCCACTCTGTTTGCAGTGCATGAAGTTGAACCCAGCTCAACATCTGCATGAAACTGCAACTTCTGTTGGAATACAGCGGTTGGGAGTTTATCATATAGAAGAAAAAAAATAGATGTTACACTTCAGTGTCGCATGTAGTTGGCCAGAATACATTCAGGGTAAAATAGGATACCTTTTTGTATTGTGGCATTAGCCAGCATTATCTGTGATAATCACTACTCTAAATAACTTTCTAATATTTCAAGCTCTTTCTCTTTTTCTATTACAGCTCAGAAGAAGTCCGACTGTGTGTGAACACACAGCTGCATGACTTCAGTCTCCAGTCCAGCATGATAGTGACAGTTTGAGTTTCAGCAGTTAACAACGTAACAATCTCCACCAAAAGAGAGCTGGTTACTAAAGTAACAGCAAGCATTCATGTTCCATGTAAGTGCAAACAGATTTCTTTTCAGCAGTTGTTTTTAACCTTCTCCTGCAGTCCAGATCATCGTATCAGCCAGAAATGAAGGCTGAAAGGTTTCTGAAGCTGCATGTAAACCACAAAAACTATTCTGAAATGAATGTGCAGCAAAATGCAAATCATCACTTTATAGAAAAACAAAATAACTGCAGAAAATGTTCTAAGTGTAATTATTGACAGCTGTTACATTCTTCTTTGGGATCATAAAACAGGTGAAGTTTGTTACCTGTGCTTAATTTCTCAGTTTGATGCGGATTTAAAAGAAACTATTGGAATGATCTAAATCTCACACACTGTGCAAACACTGGCCTCACAGTATTAAGTGCTGACCTTTGCCCTAAATAATTAAGAACATGTACTCCATTATGTAAAGATGTTTTTAGTCACTTCACAGCTGCTGTAGGTGGTGCTGCCTGCTGTGATTATGGCAGGGCAAACATTCAGTATGTAAACAATATGGTAGAACATTTTCTCTTTTTTGTCCATTGAAAGCTTAATATGTGTATGCATTTCAAACAAAATGTTGTGCACTTTGTTACAGACACAAATCTAAAATCAGCCCACAACACAGCCACAGATAGGATCAGTCAAACACGTCTCCACTCTGTGAGGCTATAAGGCGAGACTCCCCATGATGCAAGGTGAAGAAGGATTCTGGTTTGAGACCTTTCTGTTCCAGGGCCTCTCTGAGACGAACCGGTGGCTCCAGGTAGTACTGTGTTAAGAAGAGACAGGAGGATGAGATGGGTGTATATTAAAGACAGATTTGTACACGACCACTGCCATACATTAAACAAGTTCATTTAAACTCAGTACAACAGTGTATTGGCTTTTGTCAGCTCCCTTTCTAACGTTTCAATCGGGGCAGCAAGCCAGAGAGCTACATTAAGCCGCATTAGCTGTAGAAATAGTCATGGAGCTTAACAAACAATGAAACTTTTGTTTGGTTTGAGTTACCAGAACATAAGTGTCAAAAGCACTTTTACCTTCTATAACACACTCTGGCTTTTATGTTTAGTATTTAGTTTAGTATTATTATAATACTGACCCACTAACCACTGTTGTTTTAAGCAGATATTTTTCCAGTTAAATCCAAATGATAGTTAGCTTGTTGATGGACCATAACACTTTCCCCATTTCATCATTTTTAATCTTTGTATGATAATCCATGGCTTGCACCAAAGCATAAGCTAGTCGTTAACCAAATAACTATACTTGCTGCTCACACACTGTACAGACAGTCTTACCTCATAGGCGAGGGCAAAGGTTCCCCAATGAATAGCCACAGACTGTCTGGCCTGAAGGTCTTGGTGAATCTGAACTGCCTCCTCTGGGTCTACATGCTGCCCCTTCATCACGTCCCTGAAAAAACAGAGTAATAATTATATTAGAATTTATACAGCATTAAGCATCAGTTTTATAGATTAGAGATTGTATTTCTTCTGGTTATTTTTAAAGTGGATGTGTCATGTAAGGTGTGTACATTTCATACAATACCTGGGCAGGTAAGCTCCAATAGGAATTGCTGCGAGGTCAAACGGTCCAAAGCGTCGCCCAATCTCCTGGAAAGTTGAGCAGTAACCGGTATCACCAGCGAAGAAGAAGCGATGGTCTGGACCTAAAACAGACCAGCTGCCCCATAAAGACTGAGAGAAAAGACATGTTTTTTTCTGTAAGAATCTCCTTTGAACTAAAAACTCATTTAAAGCTGCTGTTTTATGCTTGACTGAAATAGACTTATGTAAAGAACTGATCAAATAATGCTATAAAAGCAACAAATTAATACAATCTTAAATCAATAATTAATCATTTAAATCAATTACTTTGTTGTCGTCCACTGCGGTTCGTTTACTCCAGTGCTGAGACGGTGTGCACACAAATGTGACATCATCATGACCCGGCACACAGTTCTCCTCCCACCAGTCCAGCTCCATCACGTTCTCACAGCCCATCTTTACCAGCCAGTCCATTAAACCCAGGGGCACGAACCTATGAAACACACACACACACACACACACACACACACACACACACACTTAATATTAAAGTGTGTTCTTTTGCCTAACTTACATCAAAGGCTGTTGACTGCACATCTGCTATCTCTTAATGCATCACACACACCAGCGTAGCTCCCCTCCAAAGCGTTCGTTAAGGCTTTCCACAGATCCAGCATCCAGGTGATCATAATGAGAGTGACTAATGACAACAGCATCGATCCTAGGCAACTGTGGGGACGGAGGGAGAGGACATGAGACAACAGAAGTATGAAATAATCAGAGGTCTGGGTCAAATTTTGTGATGGTGAGAAATCATTGCAATAATGAAAAATAAAAAAACACAAACCTGTTCCACAGTGCAGGGGGGCCCTCTGTACCTTTTGGGCCCCATGAACTGGACCGGTGAGGCCCTCTGGCTGAAAATTGGGTCTGTTAGAATGTTCAGCCCGTCCATTTCAACCAGAACTGTGGCATGACCCAGCCAGGTGACTCTCAGACCTGGACTGGATTCAGAGTGGTCCAGGTTATTAACAAAATACGGTTCCAGCACTGGGAGCTCACTGTCTAGAACCTGCAGGTGGAGAATAGAGGGTAAAAGAAACAGAGAGGAATAAACACAGGGAGGATAGGTTATAGAAGGAGACAGAAGGCAGTGAGACAAAAGTACTGCAAGATATACCCCCAATTTTAAATTTTTATGCAACATCATGAAGATAAACAGCTGATGTGGGATTCTGATGTGTTTAATGGAATACACTGGCCATGCAGCTGAAATACTCTAAGTTTTACTTCTATCTGGCCAGTATTTATGCATGCAATTTAAGAGGTGACATCTTTACACACTGTTAGCTACCCTTGCACCATCAAACATTTGACCCATGAACCCATGACCTCTCTGGTTGTTGATTTTTTTTTTACACCTATTCTTTTTTTTTTTTATACAACAAAAAAACACTGATCAGCAAATGCAATTAATGGGTTAAATTCTTTTCTATAGCTGGGTGAAAGCAGCCTTTGAAGCCTGTTAAGCTGTTACTGAGCTCAGCAACGTTTCCACTAGGTGCTATAAATAGTCTGTGGGCTGTGAGAGTTGACAAAGGGCAACGTTTCTACCAGAGGTAGGAAATATGTCCTCTAACCCTCATCACTATAAAGAGAATACAAGTAGAATCATATATATTGTAATAAATGTTACATTTAAAACATCCCTGACCGATCAGACACTAATTTAATGAAGCTTTTTTACATAATCTCTAATAATTACCCACCTCTTTACTAGCTGGTACATTGCTGTGATTTTTGTCCCACAACAGGAACCTGAGCAGGGTGGAGTAGGAAGGGAACCGCCATGTGGACCAGGGATTGGTCCAGCGGCCGTGTTTGTCTCGAGAAGACTTGGTCACGTCCTCCTGCAATCAAGTTAAACAATTACATTAGTCGCTTATATGAAGGTTGAAAATGTCTGCTGTTTCAGTGCATAAGCCTAAGCAGGAAAGAGTGTATATACAGTATATATGGAAATGAGGAGGTTTGAGGTGGAGGCTGTGTTTCAGGTAGAGGGCGGAGGTTTTAGTCTACAGGATGTGTGACGGGGTAGGTGGGGTTTTACTTCTAATCGGTAGTCCAGGCGGAAGCTTTTGCGGGAGGAACGGGAGGAGCTGCTCTTCCTAGGGGTCTGTGCCTGAGGATCTGCCTCACCACCCTCAGCCCCTCGCAGCACTTCACCATCCTGAAGTACACACACAAACACACTCTCACAGAATAATGGAGTCTGCTTGAAATCCCTACAACAACTTAAACAAGGTGACAAATTAGCACCTGTAAACAACAATACTCCATACATCCTGTTGTACCTTAAAGATTTAGCTGTAGCTGGCAAAAAATACCACTCGTTTTATGTGTTGCTGCTGTGTGGATTCCTGAATAGTATTTGCCGTCAAACAAACGTTAATATACAAAATAAACGTTATTTCATTATTCAGGCTGTTCATTATTTTAACAGGTATCCCATCACGAAAATCAACAGATAACACTAGCAGTAAACTTTCCAGCTCTTGGTATGAAACTTACAACTATATTTGGACAGCTAGCAACTACAGAAACGCACATATCCTTTGAATAAATGTGTTTAGAACACATACTTTCTTCTACTGACAACTACAAATAACAGTGAGGATGAGAAGCCTGCGTTACCTCCACCAGGCCTTTCCTCTCCTCCAGCGCTGCTTTGTCTGAAGATGATGGTTTCTCCATGGGCTCACCACCACACCTAGCATACACACACACAAACACACACCCAGTTACAAGCAGGCTGCATTCACTGACCTTAACGCCAATGTGATGATAGCAGCCGACAGTTAAACGGTGCTAGTTTGCATAAGAGGCAGAAAGAGGGATAATCAGACAGATAACGATTAACTGCACTGCATTCAAATGAGTTCAAAACAAAGCTAGTTGCTATTATTATGTCTCTCTCTCTCACTCTCTTTTTCTTTTATGCTTTAACCCTTGCGGGCAGGAAAGATGAAGAAACAAGTTGCCTCCTGGGTGTGACATAAAAAACAAACATAATTTTTTACTCTTGTGTAATGGTGATTGGGAGTGTGCACATGCACATGCATGATACATATTCAAAATATGTAAACCGATTGTCTTCACTATCAATACAAAAGTCACAATGACTAAGTCATTTTGTTGCATCAGTGCAGTTACAGTGCAGCAACTGGCTACTTCCTCCTTGTCCATTATCCGCCTCAAACATTGCATGGCAATAATACTTTACTGAGCTGAGTCTTATAATCGAACAAGAGGCTTGCACAGGATAAAAACATATTTTCTCCATGAGCTCTGGGTTAAATCTGGGTGACAAAAAAGGAATGAATCCACTCTGCAGGAAGAGTTGCAAATATAAGAATATATAACGTGAATCCGAAATTTTAGTTTAGAGGGTATGAAAATAAACACCTATTTACATAGTGCATCAACTTATGTTGGCACCTACACACTTGTGTGCCAGAAAGCCTATTATGACATCCCTCCACTATCCTGCCATTATCCACAGTAATTACAGTGTAGGACACGCCCTTAATAACCATTATCCACTCTTAAATGGCTTCTTCACACACTTACATGAACAAACATACTGGATGATGGTCTTCATTGCTATCAAATATTGATTATAATAGTCCCTTCATATGTATAAGAGAAATATATGCTTGATTGCATGAAAATTGTATCAAAATCCTCTGTGCATTTGCTGCCTTTTGGGGAACCCCATACATTAAAGTTATGGCGTGCTGATGATGCACTCAGCCTCATGAATGGACTTTTAACTGCACACTACACACAGACACTGGGACAACAATGGAGCTCTGTGGGTTTGACAACCAAAACAAAGATCTGTGTAAGCCAGCCAGCATGCCTCGATGTGGTCATATGAACAACAAGCCTGACTTTCCCTGTTTCTTTGTAGTTTAGTTAAATCAATATGAGACAAGATGGTTTTGACACATGATACAATGCACACACATTTTGTAGCCCAATTTCTTCTCAAGGAAAGAGTTCAAGAGTGAACATGTGGTTATCACACACACACACACACACACACACACACACACACACACTCACACACTAGTCTAAACATGAATTATTCCAGTGTCTGTGATACTGACAGCCACAACATGAGATAAACAAAGCTTGAGAAATCTTCTGCTAGTTCCTGTTATAGTATGTGCGAACAGGCAGTAGAAAGACAGGAAAATAACACAAACCGGCAACATAAATACGAACTTGACTAACTTACCAACCATGATAAATGCAAATGTGATACAATAGATGTAACTAGATGACAGATATTAAAATACCACTGGATATAACAAGGCCAGCACACAGCTCACTTGTCCCAGTACCTCAGGCGTGGTTATAGGTTTAAAAAAACCTAACTATTTTCAGTCAACTTACCTGAAACCTGAACGCAACACAAGAACCAGCAGCTGTTTTCTTAGCGAGGAGACATTGTTGCATGCAGGTTAGCCACACATTAGCTGCGTTGATGCGAGCTAGGTAACATTATCGATAACTACACGGTGCACTGAACATTTCCAATACAGTTTGCATTACTAGAATATGTCTTTCAGTGACTTCAACTTCAACTTCAAAGGCTGAGAGTGAATGCTGCAGGTAGGACGTCGTCCAGAGGTGAGACACAGAGTTTGAAACACAGCCTGGACGGTGAGGGTCATTAGTCGGTACCAGCTCTGTTTCTCTGACGTCGGTGTTAAACCCTCTGATCACGTGACTGCCAGAGAAACTCCCGCGAACCAAAGATAGGTTATGATGATGTTCTAAACCCCTACTTTTTTTTAATCCTGAAGATTGTGTGGAAAATGTTTATATTGGTGAAACTAATATATTGAAAGAGAAGTGCTATGACATCAATATTAGGAACACAAGGTTGTGTGCCTCTCCCATCATAAATGTTTTTGGTATTATTTAAAGGGGCAGTGTGTAAGATTTAGGGGGATCAATTGGCAGAAGTTTAATATAATAGCCTATTCATAAGTATGATTTATGTGTATATAAAAATATATTGGTACATATCGGACAACATATAGGCCGATATCGATCCATAATATCTGCTGAGGATACATCGGTTGGGTTCTAGTCCTTTATATCTACATAGGAAGCAAGTTTACTTCATGGCCTGGGACAGCTGGGCTTTGAAACCAATTTGCCACAGGGGCCAAACTGTGTAATTACAATTTCACGTGACACTATGGGCCCAAATAAAACTTTTCCCGTAGACTTACATTGTGAATGAGATGTCTGTAAATCAGTGGATACTTTGTTTTTGGAGCATCACAACAATATCAAAATTCGATGCATTTGGTCTGATCACATTTTGAAAGTCTAGGAGAGATGCATGACTGTATTGTTTTATCCCCGTTCAAGGTATCCAGAGGTTTAAACAACAAGTTAGCAGTCTTATATGGCTGCAACTATTATTTTTTATAAGTATTAATAGATAAGGTTTGGTCTAAATGTCATTAAATGATGAACAATGTCATCACTGTTGACCAAGAGCCAATGTGCAACTCCAAATGCCAACCTAAAGATATGAAGTGTATTATCATAGTAAACATTGGGAAGCCAGAACCAGTGAATTTGGATATTTTTCAAAATTATTCAAAATGATAAATCGATTATCAAAATAGGTTTGATTAATTCTCTGTCAATCAACTAATTCCTCAGCAGATACTTTCATTACTTTTCATTATACATTATACTTCATTAAAATGTTTATTATAAACACACACACACACACACACACACACACACACACACACACACACACACACACACACACATACATACACACACACACATACATATATATATATATATATATTCTGAAAATAGTTCATACTAAATATTTGCTTTCGATTACTACAAAAGCTATTTTATATGCATCATAAGCACTGTTTTATAGCCTATGTAAACGAGGACAAACACATTTCTGGCTCCACTATACTAAAGTTCAATTTGAATGCTTTCAGAGATAGTATAACTCAGAAAATGAGATAATAGCTAAAACACTGGACAAGCACAGCACAGAGTTCCCATCAGGACTTATTAGTCAAATTATAAATCCGTTTTCTACGGACTTACCTTGAACTCAGCCTCCTGAAGAAGGACTGCTGAAGTAACTTTAACCCTACATTCAGTCGCGCTGTATATTTGTTCAACTTACAGCTACACGCCATTAACAACTGTACAGGCTTACATAACAATAATTATTTTCTATCTTGTTATATCTGACCATATTTGCTACTGGAAATACTACAGACCAGCTGGAGGACACAAACTTCGTGTGTACATGGTGTGTACGAGAGGAAGTTATACAGCGGCTGAACTTCCTGCGAGCTGCCTTTAGGAACTGTCGGAAATCAGACAATTCTACACTTAGGCTTTACGAAAAAGTGTTCAATAACCTCTTTGCAGTACAAGATAAACAATTTAGATGCATTCATATTTTCTAATCACTTAAGATGTATTAAATACATATATTCCCAAAGCCAAACATGGAATCAAACTTCTTTGGTGGTAGAAAATATGGAGCTGCAGAAAACACACCAGGCAACCACAGCATCTCTGGTTGAGCTAAGTCTATGGTGGTGCAAGAAGAGTTTTTGCACACGGGGAAATTATATATTTTTTAAATAAAATATAATATTTGACATGATTATGCTTCAAAAGTCTATCACATAGAAGAAACTATACCAAATGAACTGGCTGTGTACACCGTGTGTACAAACTTCATGTTTACACAAAAGTGCAATTACACAAGCAAAGCAACAGCTGACAGGTCATGGCACCCTCAAACCCCTTCTGCTTGCTTGAATCATTTCATACCCAGAGAGTTAGTTCAGTTTATGTATGAATGGATTGTCATGGTTAAAGGAAATATTATTCATTCATGTCAGAATTTGCTCTGCTTGTTATAAAGGGTGAAGGTTTAACCAGCTTTGCTCTGGCACATTATGTGATGAGTAACACATAATGTAAGTGCCTACATTTAACAACATTACAATGTGACAGAACAGTTTTTGCAAATTTCCTCCTATATATATGCAACTACTGTTCTCAGTGCAAACATTGTTTCATCATGTATGAATAAGCGTTCATAATTACAACAGAAAAACTCAAACACTGTAAACATAATTATTTTATGTAGAAAACTTTAAGTACAGTAAAAAACAAACAAAAAAAACCCAGCAGCGAATGAGCTTTTCACATTCAGAACTGTTCACACAAATATCAATGTTTCATTAGGCAGGAACAAACACTACAGGGATGTTTCACTGGTAAGAATGAGCCTCATTTCAACATGGAAGTTCATTCCAGCTGAATATATTATAATTAGACTGGAACCAGGATTATACAAAGACTGTTTGGCAAAGCCTAAGCTAACATCATTGAATACACAATTAGAAAATGACAATCAACATGTTTTCACTCTACCTCAAAGCCAACTAATCCAGACATGGTAGGGCAGAAAAGAGAGAAAAAGAAAAAACAACCAATCACAAAATCCTTGTTTGTCCTTGGCCCCTGAAAAGGAAGCTGATGACATTTACAAAGTTCAGATTTTTATTTCATCAAGTCTTTTCTGGGTCATGAAATACTGAGATGAACCACAAAACCTATTACAAATGTGTTGTTTTTTAAACTATGGATGAGAGAGGTCCAGAGCCCTGGCGATTAGTCACGTCCATGTATGTTGCATGTGTGCTTGTCTGTCTCTCAGTGATCCTTGTGGTCTCCATCCTCTTCCAGTTTCCTGATCTCTGCCTTCAGGTGGTTGATGTTTTCTCTGCTGGCTTTTAGTTTGTCTTTCAGCTCTGTGATCTCTTGGCTGGTTCTCTTCTTTGCTGCCTCCATTTTCTCCTTGGTCCTCTGCTCCAGCTCACCGACTGCAGAAACAGGACGGTATGCACATGACAAAAACTGCAGCGAATCATCTTAAAAGAAATAGTTTGGGGAACTACTTTTATTTATTTATTACTGTCAGACTATTTCTTGGCTGGGACCAGTTGCCAGGCAACAAGCGGAGCCAAGAAATGAGTTCTGAGCTGTTTTCCCTTATGTATACGTACACTCTGTCTCATGCTTGTATGCTCCCAGGGTGAGTTGTCTCGATGTGGTCAGTAGCTGCTGCATCATGGCTGTAGGATCCTGGAAGATCTGTGATTTAGAAAGAAAACACAGCAGTCAGATAGTCTCTCTCATTCTTAAACAGTCTCTATTCACAGCCGAACATCCCTGAGACATTTCCTGTAGTATATTAAAACCAAGATGACATGTTAAACACCATGTACAATCTTTGAGGTGTTCATTTAACCCCATGGGGTTAAATGAGTCCCAGATGCATGGAAAATCTGAAATAATAAGATGTAGCATGAGAACAATCATACCATTTCATCATAGAATTCAGAGACAACTGTCTTCTTTGGCATGGCACTGGAGTCGGACTGAAACAGCTTCAACAGATGGTACAGAGTCACCTGACACACACAAGAAATCTATTAGTAAACAGCATATACAGGGGGGTAACCAAATGGCATTTCTCCTTTTTAGTGTTTCGACACAGGAAAAAAGACAAAACTATGTACATGGGTGCAGAGTGACTTATTGGATATGTCCTCTTACAGTTCATAATGATACTACACATTACTGTAACATACTTCAAAAAGCACACTATGAAACATGGTCATGACATTGCATGTGTGATTCCTAGTGGTGACTCTCACCGGTCTCTCATTGGGGTCAATGAAGAAGATCTTGACGATGATTTCAAACTCCCCCCAGCCCGTCTCTGTAATCTCGTAGGGAGGCTTAGTCACAACTGGAAGAGACACAGTGAGTAGGACAGACAAACAAATGTCACATTGAAGAGAGATAAAAACACACTTTTCCTCATTCCATAACTGAAATATAAGCATCTCCTCACCTCTCAGTGGGTTACCATAACTCTCATGTAGCTTGAACTGGATTTTCTTCACATAAGCAGACATATCCTGGAGGAACAATGAAATCAGTTTATTTATGTTGGTGTTTTAAGTGTGAATGTTTCTTGTAAACCAATATGGTCTCAAATAAACCAACCAATCAAAAACTGTATATTTCATAGACTTGTTGCCACTGTGGATGTCTAACCTCATTTCTGTAAGGCTTCACATAGACAGACCACTGGTGTGTGTGTCCATCCTCTTCCCTCTTCTTCCCAAAATATCGGGCAACGTTTCCAAACACAATAGGCTTCACAATAGTCACTCCCTGTACCCAACAGAGAGGAAACACAAACGATTACAAGAATAATTATTATTGAAAACACTTCAAATGTATGTGTTAAAGCTTCAAATCCGTGAGTGAATACTTAAAACTAGTCAAGTGCTAATGTTACCTTAACTCGCCCCCCGGAATCTGGACCAAATTCTGTCATCTTTTTGAACATAGTACGGAAAGCTCAGCGTTAAATTGGTCCCGTTACTCACTATAAAGAGTTATTCATCCACTGTGTGTCACCACATCTAATAAACCTGCCATTTAAGCATTAAAAAGACGCTTTTTATAGCTAGCTGTTTCATTTTTAAACCGGCAAACGAAACAAGCGCCGGAAGTGTCCCGTTTTCAGATGTCCGGAATGTAGCGCTTCGAGACACAAGGTTCCGGGTACAGGAGGGAATAAATTATTACATCTACGATAAATATATCGACTATCAATATTCCCATTGCATGAATTATCCATGCAAATTAGAAAGGAATATTTAGCTTCGGTGCAATCTGTTGACATTATTCATATACAATGCACCCACCTTTCAGTAAAAATCCCTCTGTAATTGTTTATAAACATTTAAAAGCCGATTGTAATTATGGTCAGTCGTAATTAAACTCACGCTCACCTCTCATAAGTGAATTTACTAGAAAACGTAGCTCCTTCTTATCAGCGACAATGAAAGAATGTCAGTATTTAATTTTGATTCAAGGATGCAAACATTTTTATTTAAAGAAAAATGTTGCTGTGCCTAAACTCGGCTGTCTAAGTCGTCGTTTCTCTTTTTGCATTAGGTGAATTTTACACACAAAGGACTTTATGTCTATTTTACATTTTAGATTGTTCCATCTATTCACCTCCATTAAACCTTTCCTGATTCCTCCTCAATATTACAAAACAGAAGCTATAAATCAAACTCGTTTACATGAATTGACTACAAGTAAATGCCATTCATTAACCTGAAGTTCTAACATGATGCCCACTCTAATTAGACGCATTACATAAATCAAAAAGGAGAAAAAAGGAAAGCAATAAAACCAAACTTAATTTATAAAGTTTATTTTTATTTTTGGAGCCCAGTGACCATTTATTTGTTCTGGCCCCTGAGTGCCTTCCCCTTATTAGATCTGTAACCAGCACAAAACAATACAACATTTATTACAGGATAGCAAGTCCTGACTGGGAATAAATGGAAAATGACCCCATTAATCTTTAAGCACAGGTTACACTCATAGGGTTTCAACAAGAGCATGAATTACTCAGTTGTATAGTCCTGCGTTGCTTTCCACTGATCCAGTATGCAGAACTGCTAGAACATTAAAAAAACCAAAAGATCTTAAGTAATGTCATTCCTGAGTTGAATTTACCAACAGTTCAGATTTTGGTATAATTGGCTCAAGTAAGAAAATAATAATTAAAAAAAAAAAGTTAATTAAAATTAAGTAATATTAAACTGTTAGACAAGTAAATAATACTGATAGTTCCTGCTGAAGTTTAACTTGCTCTAGGTTGATACCAAACTTCTTCTGGACTGGACTTTCTTCTGCAGTGTATGTAGACCTGAAAACACTTACCTTCACCACTGTGGAGAGAAGTCAGCACAAAGCAGCAACAAAGTCACACATACATCTGTTTAGTCCAGCCTATTCTGGCTGATTTGAACTCCACTCATGGTGATTTTGGTGCTGAGGTGTACTCTATGTTTGGAGTTTGCTGAGGTCAATTATAGGTGCAAAAGAAGAAGACAACTTCAAACAGGCATGATCAGGAAACACCTGCACAGTCCTGAGAAGAGGTCCAGTCAGCCAGAATATTTGAAAACCCATCTTTAAAGTTAATGTGAGAGATTCAAGAATGAGGGTTTAGCTTAAATGTCATATGGTCACTTTTCTCAGTTTGTTTCATTACTCTTTTACAGAGTAGGTAAAAATGATCCAACATTTATAAACATAAAACACTCTACTGTTAGAACAAGAATACAGTTCAAGAGCATCATGGGGGGTTTGACAATACCATATTCTGTTCAGTGGCTTTGCCACACATCCATGTTTTTTTGTGGGATGTGATAGTTCATCGATTCCTGTAGCAATGAGGTCCACACAACATCCACATATATCAAATACCTTTTGAAATGAAATATTTAGGGGATGAACAAGGAGATTTGACCTGACATGACTGATTCAAAAAATAAAGACAAACATGCATTCTTGGGAAATAAACCATTGAGCTTCAAAATACCTTTTCATCACATTTTCTGTTAAAAATATGAACACAGAAGGTGTTTATTAAATTTAATCAATAAAAAAAGAGGTATTATGACCAAACAAAATAGGAAGTGTACACCAGCTGATAGTGTTAATGTTTTGGTCTTTGTTGCATTCATACAAGATAAAAATGTTAGCTTTCAATCTGGGACTATTTTGAGTTTAAAAAAAACAAACAAACGTCGTAAGTGTTGACAACCACAGTCTATATCAACAAAAATGCAACATGATGGGCGGTGTAAAAAAAAGAAAGAAAAAAAAAGACGTTGCATGGCAGTCGACAGTGTTGGTGTCACGTTTACAAACTGCATATGAATAACACCAAGTTTCTTTTGTATACTGTGGTCAACAGTTAACGACGTGACCTATAGGGTGCATTAAAAACAAACAGGTTTGGTGTGGAACACGAGAGCAGAACGTTTTTACCATTACTTGAATAATTTACACATTTTCAACAAATGCAATTCACCAAGATGTGAAATAACCAACTCCATGAGAACTGTAACTACAACAGCTGAGTGAACACGGACTTTTTAAGCTAATAATAAACGGATCCCACAACAAAACAAGATGTTAAAAAACAATGTGGTCTGGCAATGGTGGTAGCTATTCAGTGCAAATACATGCAAATCAAACATCAGAAACCAAAGCTTAATTACGATTTTTTTTGGTCTACTGTGTGCTCCATATACTTTCAAATTGCTTATCTAGAAATGTTCGCATCCACCAATGAGCACATTACAAAATAGTACATTCAACTCATTTGTCTTACCTTGTAAAGATTGTGTCCATTTGAAAAAAATGAAGAAAATAAAAAAAAGTACTAAATAACAGACAGCTATTTCTAAAAACATAAAAAAGGTACTCACCAATAAAAATCATCTAAAAGTAGACCAATCCATTATGAAAAACATTTTCAGTCCAAAATATACATTTAATATAAATGAGCCAACCATATAGAGGAATTCACCAAATGCAGAGTGTACCTCAGTAAACATTTTTTATTACAACACCATCTAGATTTTAATCAAAAGCAGAGACATTTACAAACATACTAACCATGAAAAGAATAAATGAGAGGGAGGGGTGAGGAGAAAACATCAAACATGTACCCTATAAAAACTGATCTCTAAACTGAATGTACACGGTACAGCGAGCCAAGGAAAAAAGAAAAAAAAAAGATGTAATGTTTGTGTCTTCTATTTGGGGGTCGTGCGGGCCATTTTATTGTTTGTTTGCAAAAAGCATCACACATACTCATCTTTATGTCAAATAAAACATAGAAATAAAAGAGCTGGTTGGAAAGTTGTTGTTTTTTCCTTTCATCTTTAGTTACCATGAGTATAAGCTGCTTGGATAACATAGCCTTACACAGGTCAGGGTCTTCCATCCACTGCTTTTAGTCAGGCAGACAAGATGAACAGACAGAGAAGGATGGGTGGAGAAGGAGAGGAGAGATGGAGGGGTGGAGGAGGCGGCTGTGGTTGTAATCCTGTCCGGTCATGCAGGGTGGGGAGGTGGTGGCGCACTGAAGTCTTTCCTCCTTTTCCTTCCATCCATCCTTGATCCTTGTTAGCTGAAAGGTGTCAAAACGAAGGGTGGTGTTTGGTTTCGAGGCAGCCCAACAGTGAACACTCCCTCCCCCTTGAACATTAAACCTCTAGACTACACATACATAGTGACACCAGGGCTGGAGTCAATTCACCATCACTTTGAGCCACAAGATTAGACGTTGTCCAAATCCAACTAGTGAACACTGCATTGGTTTAAAACGGGAAAAAAACAGGCACATAAATGACAAAACTCCTTTTTAGGACACTTGACTTGTGTTTAAAGGCTCAGTTGATAGTGTATTGTCCCTAACCCCAGAACAGACAGAGAAACATGTCATGCATACTTGAACAGGAAAAACCCAAGAAGCAAAAGTGAAATCTATCAGTATGTGCACACAACAAGAAATACACCAATATTCAGTGGAGTCTATGCCTAGATGCAATATATCACTGTTGCAGACATATGGATTTTGAACTGTTCATACATTATGTATGTGTATTAAATTCTATTGACGCTTACACATTCTTTCTCATGAGGGCAAACAAACATTTTGGATTTGTGTGATTTGCAATTTATGTCATTTAGTGGGAAATGGGTCAACTATCACATGTAGAATGAAAATAATACATACTAATTTGTGTTTACATTAGCCAAATCCAAAATCCTTTAGCTGTTTATTGTTAAAGCAACAGGTCATTGGCTGTTTCATTTTAATATCATGACATACTTAAGTGCCCTTGTATAATCATTTTCTCCTGTGTTACGACCTGTTCACAACTGGCATTACAATGCCTTTTGGGTGATCCAATCACAAATGGACAATTTTAAGTATACATGTGAATGTACCCAGGACACTTTGGAGGTGGTCTTGGGCCAGAAATGGCCACATTGTTTTAGCAGTGTGTACACAAAAGTGCCCTGGGTCACATTGAAGGACTGTCTGCTCCAATGACATCCTCTACAAAAGTGGAAATGCATAGTGATTGGGAGATGGTGGGGTAGCTGTTCCACCCTAATTGTGAATAGCTATTCCATCTTAAAGGCCAGTTTACCTTTACGTCGCCAGCCTCACTGTCACATACCTGCTCACTCCTACCATAAGGTGGTTTGAGCTTTAAGATGGACCAGCTATTCTCATGTAGCAACAATCTCTGCCACCCCTAAACAGAGCAACATTAGCTGCTGAGTCTCTCCCATGTGAGGCTCAAATAATTTAGGCAAAAGAGTTAAAATATATATATATCGCAAGCGCATGTGGAGATGCATTCTAATGCCAGGTGTGAACTGATGAGCTGATAGAGCTGTCAACTTGTTATCAGAGCACCCAAAAAGGCATGTAATGACAGACGTGAACAGGGCCTTATGGCACTTTTCCACTACACGGCTCGGCTCGACACGGTTCCAAGAACGACCTCAGCAGAGCAGGTACAAAAAAAGTACCAGGTACCAGGTACTATCCCTAGTGGAAACACAAAAAAATCTGAGTCGAGTCGTGCTGGAACTGTGTAGTGGAAAAGCGCCATTAGTCACTCCTCACATGCCAAGCAAAATGGACCCTATGTTTGTCATTTGGCAACTTTAAAAAGACCTTGTTCATATTTTCCCTTACAACCAACTAGTAATGGTAGGCATGAGGTGCGGCGCTAAAAACCTAACACTGAAAACTAAAACACTGACAAATACCATAGAAACAGTGCATGATTGGTTTCCAGGGAATTGGGCATATAGGAGTAATAGACACAGAAAGGACAAAAGCTGTATATCAAAACACAAAACTACAAAGAAAGGCACGCATCTGACTTAGACACATTAGGTGATACTTTGCCACAACCACCCAAAGATTTTTAGTACAAATTCAGATCAAGACTTTTACAAACTAATGTGTAAATATGATTTAGTATATGGTCTTATAAACCTAATTACATCATCTACAGTCCCTTGGCCCAAGCAAGTTCCTCTCCATTTAAGACTACTCAGAAGAAATGGTAGGAATTTCTGCAGAAATTATAACTGCTCTGACATAGAAAGTCATGTCAAATTGTATGGTTATTCCTATTAAATTTCATATCAAATTTATGAAGCATTGATTATTTTAATTTTTGTTGAATTACATAGTGTAGAAATGCCATCTACAACTGGTATCTACAAATGCATACTGAAACTCTAAAGGGTTTTGCTGTAGAAAGGTTTTTGTTTCACATGGTACATTTCATACAAAACAATATTCAAATTCGGGTGTTTTTTGTCACACTATAATTTAAATAGACGATAACATCGAGTACAAGTGGGAATGGGCAATACTGAACGTTAGTAAATGGTCAATGTACATCCTGATATGTGACTAATAAATCATTTGCCATATTGTTTAAGCTAGGTTCATTATAGAATTATAAAGTTCATAGAAAACATTTAAATATGTAGCATTGTATCAGCCAAAACAGCATGCATATCAAACAGCCAAACCAGGGTCAAACACTCCATTAAATACTTTGACCTGCAACAAAAAGCCCTGGGATGAGATATTTACCATTTAACAAGTACTACTTTACAGATTATATCTGGAGATTCTAGCAAGCCTGTTGTGTGTGTATGACTTTTGCTTCCATTGTAATTTATAACAAAGTCTTCAGAGAGGATTTTGGGTCCGTCATAAAACAGTTAACTGATGCAGGCGGTATGAAAAGTCTACACCTTTACGATTCCTCTCACTGAGAAACTACACAGCAGCTTAGTTCAACATTATCTGGCATAACGACATTATGTAAGTGTTATAAGAACCATAACTCGCTTTAGATGAGCCCAATTAAGTCAAGTGATGTCATTTTTTATTTATTTTAAACCATGACCATCTCTCCCAGTCAAAAATGTAGATTATATTTTCACCCTGTGATTAGATGGGCATCGATGCTTATTGCTGACCTTTACTTGACCCCTGTTTGACCCTGGTTTGACATGAGCAAATAGTATGCTTGTTTGAAAAAGGACATCAGCGATTGAATCTCCAGCACACATACACCTACAGACAGACTTAAGAAATTACAGAACGTCATTTCTGCCTGGTACAAACACTGCACCCCACCATGGCTGTATGAACCAATAAAACAGTGTTAGAGCACATATGTGGACACAACAGATATCTATACTACTATCAGTAATGAAAGCAGTACGTTTGGCAATCAATTCTCAATTATTTTCCTGAAGACACCCTCAGCTTTTGGACATGGACATATGGAAAATGGACATGTTTGGCCTTATTACAAGAACATTTTTGCCCACTTCCTTTTATCATTTTCATTGATATTGCAAACATTTTCTGTAATCATTTACTCAATCTACAACTACACATCATCAAAACATGTTAGGCCTTGTGTCCACTGGGGATCTCTCTTATACCAGAGATTAAAAATCATGAAGATAAATATGAAAAGATATATTACAAACTGAAATTGAAGAGCTCTTTCAAGGATTGAGTTTTTTTCATTTTGCTTCTACAACTGTCAAAAATGTACAAACGCTATGCATATGGTAACCTAAAACACTATAGACCTCCTGTTAAACAATTAGGAAGCACATCCTTTTGCAAAGAGGTTCCCGGTGGACACAAAGTCTTACTGTTCAGTTCAACTGTTGCAGCTTGGGGTGGAAAAAAGTCTAGATCAGTCTAACTAGCACTGCCAGCTAGGGATTCGCATAAATCTGCACTATTCAGATCACATGAGAGCAGTTGCTGAGTTACATTCTTTTGGGATGTTTGACCTGTCTTCACAGTTCAGCAACTCCATAAGCAATGACAACACCCCAGGTCAGGTTCCTCAGTATGAACATGGGGAGAAAAGAAAGAAGGAAGGAATAGTGCATATATACATAATTTGATGTATATGTAAAATATTTTTGCTCTTTGAGCTCAACTGGATTAAGATACTGAGGTAGACCAACAAAAAGAATAAGGTTTAAAACCTAATTCAAATATTTGGGGTTATGTACCACTGTACAGAGATGCTGAAGGGCAAATGTAAGCTACAAGTGGATGTGAGGAGGTGTGTCTGCTCTATAAGAACTAGTTTATACAGAACATCTTAGTGCTTTGGCAGTAAAGGACCATTAGAACAACACACAAAAACGTTCAAAACCGATATTTCAACTGAAGTCCCAAAATGTGACAATATTTATGTTGTTAAACACGCAAGTGACGCAGTGGAAGACAGCAGCTTCACACAAAGATTACAAAATGATTTTGGCACCGAGAATCCATGACAAACACCAGCAAGTGGTCAAAAAAGTATTATACTACAATCATTTGCAACCGACAATATGGTACCAGTATCAATTATACACAAACTAGAGTGAAATTCTAACTGATGACATACTCTGTAACTCATCCATAACATATCATCCAAAAGCCAAGACAAATGGAGCTCTCACAATGCTATGAGCCAAGTTATTCAAAATTACCTGTGTGATCTTTTGCCATCCTGGGCTCAATTTATCACTTAAAAAAATCAACCTGCAGCTTATTTTTTACATTAATTCAAAAAGATACACACACACACACACACACAATAAAAAACAAAAACTTTGTTGAGCAAATAAGAATTGTTGTAACGTAAATTGGCTGCACTGAAAGACATTTTTAGAAGTTACTGTAAACATTTCATGTCACTTACAAGGCCTCAGATAGAATTTAGGCTTGTTTTCTATGTTTTTCAGTTTTATTGTGTCAGAAACCTCTACTTAAAAATCCAATGATGGCCAGGTGACAGGCACAAAAGCTTGGGAATCGAAAAACATGGATATTCTGATTCTAGCTTTTAATTTACACACTTTCTATTCTATGTTTACAAGTAATTTACCCTTTGCTAATAACACAAGTAAGATACCAAAAGTAAGTATACAAGAATGCTCAATGTGAGGCAATTTTGAAAAATCAACAAATTACAAACAATATCGATTCAATGCCACAAATCAATCAGGGCAATCTTCTGACCTTTGCGCCTCTAACAATCTATGTGACTTAAGGTCAAAAGCATTTGGACACCATGCACATATCCTAGTTGTCAAAACATATTAAATAACATGATTTTCTTTTTTTGATTTCACCCCAATGCCTTAAATTGGGGTGTAATGACTGCAAAGTGAGCAACACTCTGCTATGAAACACAAAAATACAATGTCAGGCAATTTTACCGACATGCAAATATAGCACAATCACATTGTCAAAATGTTTGTGTCCAAAAATCATTTAATGCTGACACTGTTTAAAAAAATCAATTTTCCATTTCTTAACAATATAACATGACAATGATATGTTCCACTTTCAAATTGAAATGGTAGCATGTATACAAGATTGCTTTTTTATTAACTGTTGCTCTACTGTTGACATGTATAGATTGCCATATATTTTATCAAAATACAATCCAATTTGGAAAAAAAACAACAAAAAACAAACATACCCCACATTACAACAAAATGCTAGATCTGTACTAAATTCTATAAAGAAATACGTTGGGAAACCTACGAACTCCTCAAGGGACCAATATTTCAAGCACAACCAACTCAGTCGCAATACATTTCCATAATCTGTAAACTCATACAGCAATCTAGAAAAGTATTTAACTTTTGGTCTACTGGCCATAGCTGTAAAATCCAAAATTCAGATAACTTCAATTTTTTAACAAGCCAAACAGATAAGATGTTGTCTTATGATATGAAAAAAAAAAAATGTGTAAACTTTACCCACAACAGCCCAACATGGTCAGTGCTGCTCGCTTTCCTTGTATTGTTGTAGGTATTGTTTTCTGTTAGTTAAAATAGAATAAATCATCTATTATATTCTGAATTTATTTAGTCAAATACATAAAAAAGCTGCTGAATTCTGCAATTTACGAGCTTCAAACGCCTGTAGACCAAAAAGTAACAATGCATTCCTGAAGTTAATTTCCAGTGACTATCAGTTTTTTCAGATTTTGGGAAAAAACCAAAACACAGATTTCAACTCTTACAAACAAGTGTGTATTACACACATTTTCCTGAGACACAACTTACACAATATCACAGCTGTGATCACTAATAATGTAATTTAAAAGGAAAGAACACTTACCTCATACCTACCTGAAACCAAATAATTGAGTTTTATTAAGTTTTTTTCTTGCTTACCTCTTCTCTCCACATCCTCCTCCTCAAGATTTCAAAATGTTTAAAAATATTCAGAAGCCTTCTGTAGTAAATGTTTTTTCTATGAGACTGTCATGAGGACAAGGAAAATACTTTCCTTGACTTTTTTTTTCTTATTCTGGATGTTTTCGCACATCCACTGTAGATCAAATTTGACAGAACAAGTAAAATTTTGGGCTGTGTGCTTAACTACAGCTTGTGAATCCAATGCAGAAGAGAAAAAGTGGGCAATCAGAAAATACCCTTTAAAACTCAACACTGGTGCTCTCTTCTCTTGCCATGTGCTTTAGGTTAGCTGAGCCTGGACTAGTGGCTTGGGTCAGTCCACTTTCAGACAAATGTACTGATTCAGAAGACAGACAGCTAAAGAAAGAAGAACACAAGGGAGAAGTTGTACCCACCTCCCCTCTCGTCTAGCGGTGTCTGTACTCTCTCTCCCTCTCTCTTTCCCGGTCTCGGTCCCGGTCCCTCTCACGGTGACGGTCACGTTCCCGGCTGCGTTCTCGGTAGTAGTCTTCATGCCGGTCCCGACTGCGGGACTTGTGGCGTCTGCTCTTTTCCCTTGAGCGGCTGTGGTCACGTTCCCTGGAACGCTCTCGCCTAGCAGACACAGAGCCGCTTCATTGGATTGTGCATCAGGGTTTAAAAAGTTACAAAAGTAAAAGTAGAATAATCAAGTGCCAAACTCTCACTTTTAAAGCATCTTCCACACCATCAACACACCCAAATACCTTCCAATTCATATCCCTCTTGTTTTCTCACTATGTAGAGCACCCTATCACTAGTAATAAATCCAAAGAAATCATCAGAGCTGGCAGTTTAATTTTCTTTTGGGCTTGATTCAAAATATTCCAAAGATATTCTGTCTGACGAGTAGTTGTACATGTCTTTCTTATTATAGCCCATCTTCACTGTCATGTTTAGTGGCAACTTAAGTATATATTCAGTTTTTACCTGGAGGCAGAGCCGTAGCTTTTTGATTCGATGCCATGAAGACAGTCCTGCAGAGAACTGATGAGGACCTTGCAGCGGTCATCTGCTGACACTTTGGACTGTTTAATCAGACTGATGGCTGTCACCAAGGTCTCTATAGCACTGCCATAGTCAGCTAGACACAAAAAGAGAACACAGCATTAACCTTTGTTTGATGTTGGCAGTTATTGTCTTGTTGACACAATATCTGAACAAACTTCCATGTGCAGTATGCATTCAGGATCTGGAATTAATATGCGTTACCTGCACTGGCATCAGACACAGCTCTAGATATGGCGCTCGAGGAGATGGCTCTGTTCCTGTTCATGATCTCCTCAAACTCTGCCTCACTCAGAGGGGTCCGTGACGCCTCCATCTCCCTACAAATACATCCACACAGGTTATGTTACAAATAAGGCCAATAATGAGCAAGCAAATTCCAGTCAGGATCTATTTTGTCCTGTGTAATAAGTTATTTTCCAGAGAGTGAAAATATAATGAAAACCAGTACAAATGATCTTTAACCTAAAAATCCTGAACTGCAGGTTTAAAAGGTGGCAGGTAGATACAGCACATTACTAAGTTTAATTCATAATTCCACTGCTTAATTCTATAGATAAAGCAAAAGTGGTTCCCAGTGGACTGATAACATTGCATTAAGACAACATGATACACTACTGTATCAATTCTTTGTTCCACTAATCCTCACCGGCCTCCGGGACCGTAGTCTCCCCTCTCATAGGGTGGAGGGCGTCCATATGGGTCGTTTGGTCCTGGGGGTCCTCGACTGTCGTTGGGGGGCATGTTGTTGTTGCCAGGTGGAGGGAAGAAGGCAGGATTGACATGGGGTGCTGGTGGTGGTCCACCTGGTGGGGGACCTGGCATGTGAGGAGGTGGAGCCAAAGCCATGGGGGGCCCAATGGGGCCTGGGGGACGAGGAGGGAATGGTCCTGGGGGTGGTGGGCCCTGTTGTGGGGGTGGTGGGCCAGGGGGAGGGCCATAACCTGGAGGAGGGGGGCCTGGGGGCAGGGGTCCCATTGGTGGCTGGCCAAACTGACCAGGGAAGAGAACTGGGGGAGGAGGCCTGTCGCCGCGATTTGGAGGACCAGCAAGGGGAGGGGGAAGACCCTGACCAGGCGGTGGAGGTCCTGGAGGGCCAGGTGGACCAGGTGGACCGGGAGGGGGACGTGGGGGACCCTGCATCCCACCTAAAAGACATCACAGAGGACAATACAGAAAACATAAGGCCTAATGAACTCTGACTGTTTATGTTGTAGTAGGCAGGACACCCCCAATATTTTCCAGCATAATGTAGAAACTAAGTGTGCTTATAAAAATAATGTAGAGGACCCCTTTTACAAAAAAAAAAAAGATTAAAAAACATCAGCCCTGCTGCTCATGCCTCCTACTGGCCTAGCTCTAATTTTAGTGTGTTGTGGTATCCTGTACCTTTCATGTTTTCCTTCATATGTGACCCTTAGGTACTGACTTAAGGCAGTTCAAAGCAGATACAATGACACAGACAGATAAGGAAGAGCAAGCCATAGCTACAGGAAACACATGTCGAAAGGCCAACAAATAATGCTGCAAATGAAATCAGAAGGCAACCAAACAGATGAGGTGCTGGCTTTTATCCAGTCTGCTTTGTTTCATTCAGTGCTCTCCCAATTCATTCTGCACTCTTTTTCCACAGTACTAAATGGAAATAATGGACTGCTGCAAGTTGCCATGGGCAACAATAGTTCAGCATGACATACTCATGTATTTGATATGCTACATATTGTATATATTACCAAATATTTTAGTCAGAAATTGTCCCATGTAAGATTACTATACTGGGACATTACATAAGCTTAGAAAACTGAGGAGTATACCAGCTACAGAGACACTGTATTCTGATAGGACTTGATAAATACAAGTGTGAAAGGTTTTTTGTACTTGCCATTAGGCATTATGTATATGATTGAGTAGGTAGAAAGCAGTGTGGTCTTTATGACCTCTGCCAATTCAGTTTTCTTGCGCACATCATTAACGGGTGTGCTTCTCTAAAATGTTTCAGTGTCAACATATTGAAATATTTACTCTAGCCTCATGTAGGGCCAACAGTATTTGGTGGAAACAGTTTATTTAGGGACTTAAGAGTGTTCAGTGATAAAATCAGCTGTTTTTGGAGCAGTCAGTCTGACGATGTCAATGGCAAAACTCCTACCAACAAACAGCTGAGGGTTAGGATAAAAAGGCGATCGATCAAATCAATCAGATCAATCGAGGTGTTTCACCTCTGCCACGCCAGCTCCCGTTCCTGCCCCCCGGCGGGAAGGGACTGAAATTCATATCCATCAGAGGGCCATCTTGGTGCCTAATCAGATCTGGTCTCATCCCCGAGCCTAATGGGGGAGAAAGCAAACCAATCACAACTCTTCCCTTTATTCACTTCTGCCTACCAACTGAAGGCCTTTCACAGCCCAGCAGCACGGGGCACCAGCCGCTAAGCGAAAGAAGAGATGTGAAAAAAGGTGGGATGGATGGCAAGAGACGCAAAAATGGGGGAAAAAAGAAAAGCTGGCAACTCCATTCTCTTCTACTAGGGGTGTGAGGCGGCCAATCCAAGATTTGTAAAGAGTTTAAGATTGATAGCTTGCTAAGTAAAGCCTTACGCAAACTGCTTGTCAAGGAATTGCGTTGGAAATTGTCAGTGAGCAGAAAATTGCAGCCAGGGAAGGATTATTTGTTCAACTGGAGGTGAAGAGGGACAACGCAAGAACAAACCATATGGGGAGGGAGACATGCACAGACACAGCCCTGCCAAGAGGGACTTAAAGGGTGAAAGATCCCTAAGAAACACACACTAAAACAGACCAGCCTTGGTTCCATGCGGGTGTGAGTATAAGCAAAGCCTGGACTGTGCTAACAAAGCAGCACTGCCAGACAGAAAGCAACAAAATATAAAATTCACAATACAAAAGGCATTTTGTAAAAAGTGTCAACACCAGGTGTAAATTGTGAATCCATTGCCCCATTAACCTCAAGTGGTGGTGGAGCACAACCACTGCCAAGGCTGGTTCCCAATACATCCATCCATACATATCACAGATCACAAATATTGCAGTGAGCAATATTACAGTGTGATTCATGACGGTCATGGATGGATGCGTTGGGAATCCATCCATGAATTTACTTATATTCCTAAAACTATGGACTCACCTTGTTTTGCACAGCGAGACCAATGCATCATTCAACATAGTCAGATATTGTTTTTTCACTCATATGGTAATTTCAGCAGATGTCTGACGTATGTGTTAATTAGTGGATTACGAGACAGCTAACAATTAGGCAGTGCTCTCATGTAAGTGACTGAAATAACCTAAGTGGGTGAAGTGCTATCTAATAAAAGCACTGGCTTAAGCTGCTCATGTATATGTCAAGTTAATTGCTGACCTTTCATCAGATAAATAAGCTTTAAAAAGAAGACCTCATATAGAATCAACTGTACTTAATATACTTATTAGCACTTCAAACTGATTTTGGCGGTTTCCAAATATTATCCTTCCTTGTCCTCCTTATCCTTGACTTAACAGACAGGGGGATTGTCCCCACCCTGTTGGCACAACACTCGTTACTAAACTAACCAGGGAAGTGTGGTGGCGGCCCTCCAGGCCCAACAGGACCAGGGAAGCGGTCTCCTCCAGGGCCAGGTGGTCCAGGAAACCTTCCTCTGCCTCTACCCATGGGAAAACCTCCACGAGGGCCAGCACCAGGGGGACCGGCTTTACCTTCCCCAGACATCTGGCCTGACTGGGTACCTGTGCAAAGGATGGAACAAAATTATTTCACTTTTCCATTGAATGTGTAATACTAAATAAATGTGTGTATAAAGCAAACTGAGGGAATTATGTCCAAAATGTTGTAAGTGAAATAAAACATACTTCTGTAACTGACCGTATAAAAAGTTTGCATAAAGCCTGTCAGACTGACTTGTGCAATATTTCCCTTGCATGCCTTCTTTCAACTTGCACTGTAACAAGTGTTTGATGTTAAATTAAATCTTGATGACTGCATCTTGTTTCCGCCATATGCGCCATACTTGCCGGACGTACTTTTGCGTGACTGCATCTCAAACTGGCTGAGGGACTGTTTGTTGCATGGTGTGACGATGGGATTCTGACCATGGAGCTCCCTCTTTGACAGAAGCTCCATTAATTTCCTGGATGATGCCTCTGAGCCCACACACACCAGAGCAAACCTGGGAGATGTGCAGATGACAGACAATCACATTCCTGGCAACAATGAGTAAGCGCACCTGGGATACATTTGTTTCAGGTCATCAGTTCCATAATAATTTTGATTTCTTGCTTGATGCTTGAATGGACAAATTTTCATCACTTAACAGGATCTCAGGATGTACAAAGTAGTATAGCCCTGCATGCATTTTTCCAATTGTTCTTAAAAAGGAGAGAGCATGTGAGGCCGCTTAGAGCAGGTTTTTTTCCATGGCACTTCTTTCAGAGCACTCAAACTGTTTTGAGCAGCCGCTCAGGGCGCTTCTAGTTGAAAATTTCCAAAACTTTAAAAAAAGCTGTCGTTGTCGTCGTCATCGTAAAAGAAAGAAACAGCCCATTTCTGGGAACAGACTGGCCCAACACTGAATGTTGCTCACGAGTGTTGTCATAGAAATCATCAAGATATTGTTGTCATAGAAACAAGCCCCCCACACACACACGTTTTTCTCTCTCTCAGCACACAAGTGCTTCATCCCAGCACTTGAACAGCATGATACAGAAATACAGAGAATTGCCCTGTTCGTACTGAATCCAACAAAAAGTAATAGTAATCTTTACCAGGCTTTAATAAAGTCTAATGACGTCACTGAAAAGCTCACCCTTTAGACTGGCCATTGGCTCTGTTTTCAAAGAATTTGATCTCCAGCACATCTGTGATGCCTATTGATCGGATTGCTTCTGTCAGGTCCTCATCTGTCGTCCACTGCATAAGAGAAGACAGAGTAATCAGTTTATAAATTTAATGATTTGGTTAATTACAGAATTATGTCACGTTTTAAAGCAACTTGCAGATAAGTTTGAGAGTCTAGATCTGGCACAGTATGCCTTGTTTAGAGGGCAGTCTAAAATGTCTTCCCTTACAAGAAAATGTATTCAGCAGGCATTCATTTTTCATATTTTTCCTCTAAGTAGTCTGAAATGAAATCTGACACTCACCCATGTGAGGTTTCCAATGTATAGAGCAATTCTTTTGCCTGTATAGGTGTATACCACATTGGGTGGGGCGCTTTTCCCTCCTTCTGAGCCACCTGGTGCAGGGAGTGTGTCCAGGTAGTCACGGTCTTCTGGTGCATCACCATTGTTGGCTGATGGGGATATTACATCATCATACAGGTCGATCTGCTCATGAACCGGATAGTCAGATTCCTGTTGAACATGATAACAATAGTTCAGTCGAAAATCTTTGTACATCCGAAAAGTTGCACTCTCAGTACCAAAATGTGTACAATGACCCCCAAGTTGACTCCTTTGGGGTGGTGGCAGAGGGGGTGAGGGGCGAAGATGGATGTAACCTACCCCAAACATAAAGGGCATTTAATCTATATTTTGAGGTTAATGAAATTGAGATGAAATGATTGGGATAACTGAAATGGAATTTTAGTGGCCATGTTGACTGACCCCGTTGGGCTGATGTTGAGGTGAAAGTTTGTTTAATAAAAGGTTACTAAACAGAACTCAACTATTGTATTTTTTTTTTTAAGTAACTTTGAGCCCATGGTTCTCACGTTCAGAAAATGTATCAAAAATTAGCAATGAAATATTGTTTCTGTGATATGCAGTATGCTTTTTATTGAAGGAAGTGATTACATATGACTCCCCTTTGGTAGTATTTGAGGAAAACTACTGCAAAAGCAAGCATTTTTGGCTGAGGCTGAATGCATGTATGTAGAACAGGTTATAGGGGAAATCACAGTCACTGTGTAAATGCTTTCATACTATTACCAAAGCTCTTAGTCATTGCAGCAATGGAGTGCATGTAAACATACTAGATGATCAGGTCAGGACAGTACATTTGACCACAGACTGGTCCCTTTTAGCAGTGTAATAGTTTTCAAGCACATAACTCCACTTTAGTACTTGAACAAGAATTGGTCATGCTTGCATTACCTCTTGACAATTAAATTGACATCTTTGTTTACTTTGTCGTTTAGAAATGGAGCATTTCTATAAGCGACTTCTCTCTACAATAAACCAGCTCCGTCGTCATGTTTTGTTTCCTCCAACAGAGAAAAAAAACTTATGAATGAACCAACGAGTTGCATGAACTAGTGAACTTGAGAGCGCACAATTAGATTCACACACCACTTTTCTAAACAACCCGTTTCGTTAAAATGATGATAACATCGTGTCTAAATTAAATACAAGAACAAAAAAAATGCATATCAGATGAGGTTGTACTTCTTAGCAAGGGTTCAAAACCTACCACAAACCAAATATTGGTAAAACACGCTCCATTCACTAGCCAAAAAATAATGGTAGTCTATGAAGTGGCTGATAAAATTTGAGCATGCATCAGCCATTTGCCCGGTGGACCACAAAGATAAGTTTGAACCTTGATTTTCATCTACACAGGAAAGGGGCGTGTAATAAGAGTGAAAACAACATCTACCGAGCACAAACACCGACGCTACACTGCGCTAACAACCAAAGCTAACAATTCATAAGTTCAATAATGCATTTTTATTTTACGCGATATACAATAACCTAACCAGCTGCCCACACTTGAGCTAACCTCGCTCCGACCTCATGTTATCTTGCATGAACAGAAACACGAATAAATTAAGTTACTAAAAAGGTATTAAGTGTAAAGCTGCAATAGGTTAGCAGGCTAGCTAACGCAACTGCGTTTATTTGGCGGCCACGCCGAGGCCCGACGCTGCGCCACAACTTAACAATGAAAGCGGTTCGTTTTAGCATTTAACCCAACTAATAGTTTGGCTTCATCGATTGGTACATGCAACTGGAGCTGTGTTAAATTCCGTCAAAAGTATGAATGCAACATTTCGGGTTGATAATGCTAACCGAGGCTGCAGACTTGCAGCATGGTGAAGCGGGGGCCTGTATGTGAGGCAAGCTCGTCTGGCCAGTTTAGCGTGTAGTTCTCCGACCATATTTATAACCACACAGTACACAAATATTTAAAACACTGCAGCATTATTAGAAGTGTGTTGAATGTGGATTTTATTACCTGGTTGAATTCCTCCTCTACGTCGGCGTAGATGTCGATGTGATCCACACCGTCCGCCATTTTCCTCTGACCCGCTACTGTCTCCGCCCGGCGGCGCAGAAACAATCACACACACAGAGGAAGAAAGAGACAGAGATGGGGGAGGGGGGAGACGCACAGGATATACTGTATAGATAAATAGATATAATATACATAATGATTATATATCAATCTTAATTGCGTGTTATGTTTCATTTGGAACTGAATTTTTGGGGTTTCGAGAAAAAAAAAAGGAAATCCGATATTGATATATTAGCCTATATGTTACAGAATATAGCCTAGGTATAGATAAACACTTTGTTTGTAATGATCCCTCAAATGTAATGAAGGTATGATATTTTACAGTTAACATTAAATTTGATTTTATAAAATGACATCAGTGCACTAAAACAATGACATTTATAATAATAATTAGAATTAGCTATGAAGTTAAAAAAAAAACAAGCAGAACAAACAAAAAAACCCAACAATTGGCTTCCCTGATATCTATTGATACTTTGTTCCATAGCTTTGCCGCATAATTGATAAAGGCTGCATTCCAGAGTTTCTTTCTGCTGTAGCTGGAAACTTCCAATAAACCAGCAGCAGATGATCACAGTGTTCTTGAAGGCAAACAGGAAGATAGCCATGTAGCTTGGTCCTAGTCCATACAGAGCTTATATGTAAGGAGAAGGACCTTAAAGTCAATTCTGAAACTTACAGGAGGCCCATGCAGAGCAGCTAAAACTGGACTAATCATGTGTTATCTCCTCTTGGTTCTGGCTAATAGCCAAGCTGCAGAGTTTTGAATGCAATGATATTTATGCCAATAAAGTAAATTTGAATTTGACAAAGAGCAAGAGCGGTACATAAAATGGTATTTTATTCCTGCCAGATAAAAAAAAAACATGGAACATTTTTGGGTGAGGTAAAGAATTCAACAGAGTAAGACATTTTGATGATGTTTTGATGAAGTTTTTTTTCTGACAAAAATTGGTTTAATATCATCAGAAAATTTAAGAACCGTAAAAAGTTCTACAAGTCTCTTAAATTTAGGTGGTTTTCTTGGTAATATACCAACATTTTCCCCTGATTCTTCTCCCTTATTAAACATTCCAGAATTTTGAAATCTCTATATTTTTCATTTCAAAAACCGTCTCCTACTTCACTGTAAAGTCCATTCTCACTGCTTGTGCACTGGAGGTTTCTAGTTTCCCCATCTCACTTGTGTAAGTTGAATATTGGACCTGAATTGGCTTCTAAACTATGTTGTAGGTCCACGACTTAAAATTGGATTATCAAGGAGGTTCAGACAAATATTCCACTTTCACCAGATGAATGTTAAAATAACTTTCTAGTGTCAATCTCTGTAAATATATCATTCTGCACAGTGAAGTTCAGACATTCAACTGTAGGAACAAGAGAAAAAACTGATTTTTGAGCAGAGTGGGACTTGAGTGTGGAAGAAATTAAAGAGGTAAAACATTTTTGTGTTTGCAATATTGTGTATGGTAGTGGCATGCAAAGTGCAGCCCTGGGGGCCCAATGTGGGGCCCTCCAACAAAATGATTTGACCACATAACAAGCTGAAGTTTCCCTCTTATCGATGACATTACATCTTTGCATGACTCTTCATAAATCTTAAGTAGTAGATAACGATGTAAACACAAGGCTCATGTAAATCTCAATAAATATGACCATGTACTGTAACATCTTATAAACTTACAAGATGAATAACACGAGTGAATAACAGAATGAGGCAAATTTCAACAGAATATTTGTGTCAGTAATAGTACTTTGAAGTGATGAGGTGACCCACTGTTTATTATGCCTGGGTAAGTTATTCATTACATTACTATTCTTGCAGAGTAGCACAGAGGACATGTTCATTTTTATGAGTCATTTTTTGCTAGATGAGTATTAACATGAGCTGCTGTTACCCTCACTTACTGATGGGAATTATGACAAATGCCCTCAGATACAACCAACAACAAACCAATTTCATTCTTGAATGAATTACAGGAAATTGAGGCGCCCTTGAGAAAGGCCTATTAACCCCCGACTGGTGGTGAGCAGATCAGACTGTGGTTGTACTGCATCTTCCAGGTGTGAATGTGTTCAACTTTGTGGAAAGAAGAGGAGAGGCCATGACTCTAAAGGTTTGTTTTGAACAAAATCAACATGAGATGTAATTCACTTTTGTACTAGTAATTCAAAGAGGTCAGAAAAGTGGATCAGTATACTGTATGTGTGCATAGCTATAACCACAGACACACAAAGCAGCTCACACACTGACAACAAAAACTGTTCAAAAACATAATGGATACTTTAATTTACTTATTATAAATCATGGTTCATTCATCAATAGACAATGTGGACACATGTCAACCATACAATATTCAGACCATTGTATAGCATCAATGGAAAACAAAAATGAAAGAAATGAATAAACATACTGTAATGATGCATACCCATACACACGATATGTATCTATTACATAAACAGGCAAAATCTCAGGCAATTTTTCATCAGAATTAGTTCAATTTAAACACATGCTTTAGAAGATGATTCAAAAATATCATAGAAAAAGCTACAGGGACACTCACAGCCCACAATATGCAAACAGTTAAAAATATGAAACACACAAGCAGATGTATACAAAAATAACCTGTGCAATTAGATTTACACTTTGAATTTACATTGCAATCACATATGTAGCATGTCTCACTGTTGCTGTGCGTTAATATAAGTGTTACATACTTATTTGCAAGTGCAGACAACCTCATTTTCTATAATTAAATATGTATCAACAAGACATTTTGCAAGAGTAGGCTTTTACAGTACAGATACGACAAGTCTGTTATCTTGTGTTTATCATGTTGTTATGAAATCATATTTTTAATCATATCAAGAAATAGCAGTTACTCTGGAGTCCTTAGAGCCCAATAAAAGTATTCAAAACCAGCATCACCATCAAATGCATTAAATTAGTTTTAAAAATCAATGTTTTGTGATGAAAGTGAAAATAATCCTTGTGGGTAACACATTCTAGATCAATCTCAAAAGTACGTACATTTTCTGTCTTCAAAAATCAAATCTAACCCCATTTTGAATAGTAGCTGATGATTGTGTAATCCGTGTTGATTGTAGACCTACAGCCAGTGAGAGTCTACAGCACAATTTCAGTTTCCACAGTGAGGTTGAGCCAAACAGACAGACACACATGATCACATACAGTATACAAACAAACATAAAGACACAGCCGATGAAGACAGAAAGGCAGACAGACATTTTTAAAACAACTGTCAGTAATCAAAATAAAAAATTGCCATTCTGATAGTTTGATTATCTTTATTACATTTTAAATTCGATACACACCATTGTGATGACTTTCTAGACAAGTAACCATAACCTTATCCATTGTCCATGTAAAAAATGACTCCCAGCAGCAACAATGTTACATATCACTGTTTCCCCACATACTGCCATCCCTCTTCTCTCACTGGCTATCTCCCCAAAAAAAGCATGTTTATGATAGTCTGTAAATGATATTTTCAAAGTGATAATGTATTGGATGTGTGTACTGTAGGTTTGCATGCTTGCAGTCGCATATATAATATGCATGTGTGTCTGCAATACTCAGTTAACTTAGATATGTGAAACATATTTCTTCCCCCAGGTTTTGTTATGTTGCATCTTGTGCCTCATAATCCCCTTCTATCGATTCGAGTCACAGCTACCACCTGCATCTCTTTAGTTCTTTTCATTTCAAGATGCAAAGTGGTGTATGAGAAGGTAACTAATGGAAAAGTATCCATGGCAACAAGAGCCCATTAATTTGCTTTCTTGATCCAGCCTTTTTCCAGGACCAACAAATGGTCACAAACCACTTCAAATGTCCACAAAGAGCAAATAGGTTTTGTGGTTGTGAGAATTAGATAAGCTTTTTTTTAAATCCACTTGTGGTGTCCAGTCTCCAAACACAGTCTCTGGATTGTGTGTGTTTTCTGATCACCTCCTTTATATAAGAATGGGTGAAACAGCAAATTTGTCCATCATCAGGAGACAAGTGCCGAGAAGGAGAGACAGAAGAGGAAGAGAGAGGCTGAGAGAGATATAACAGACGCTCCTCCGCAGTCATTGGCATTCTCCTGGAAGGACAAACCAGAAAATGATTTTGAGTTTCTACGATGATTTTACCCATTGACCACAATATGATATGAACCAACAGTGCACTAATAAAATAGATATGAATAACAGGAACACCAGAGTTAGAAGATAATTTGCTACACAAACAAAAGTAAGACAATAAGAGGAAGTGTATATGAAAAAATAAATGTGTGTTTATTAAAAATTTCAAAAATATCTACACTTGGTCAAAACTGTTGGCTGCAGATGTTTGTTAACTGCTGAGTGATTTGTGGAGTGGAGCAGGCTGACCTGAGGGTGATAAGCGTGGCAGGACTCTGGACGTCTGCGAATCTTCTGCGACCTCATCCTGTCACACTTTACTGAGGCGTTATGTACAGTGGGGTCAAGAAGCAACAACAGGAAAAGGAAAGGTTTCTCTCCCATTCTCATTCAGATATTAATAATAAAGCTCTTTCTTGAAATGTAACATAGAAGGCACACAATGGGCTCCCAAGTTTATACCAATTCAACCTTAATTAAAAATTAAAGTAGCACAGAGAGTGCATGCAAGGAAAAAGCATGATCAAAACATGATTATAGTTTTCGCATGTGGGAAGCCAGTGAGGGATCATCACCTATTGAAACATTAGTGACACCAAAATGAAGTTGTGGAGAAAGGCTGCAAACTGATTATGTTTATATGTACATTTTGTTCATGATTAAACTATACTTTTGAAGGTAAAAATGGTAAGCTACAGCTCTATTGTCCCTTTTTTTCTCAAAATATCAAATTCTCTACCAAAACTGAGAAATATGCTTGTGCTCAAAAGCTTCCAATATGAATGTCTGACTGAACGTAAAAACCCACTCTAATAATATCTAATTTAGTCTATGTGTTGGGGTGATATCATATTTAGAGATGAACCAGCATATACCAAAATATCAAAGGATATATCTGACTTCCTTGGGGTTCATGGTGATCGGTGGATGCTGTCTGGAGCAGTCACAGTCTGCCTGTACCACCAGCATCAGCAGGTTGCTGTTTGGTATCTGCTGCACTACAAACATCCTGAAACAATGGAAAAGAAATTGAAGGAATTGAAAATAAACAGAAAACCTCTAATATAATGGATGGCATTAATACATTATCCAGGAGAGGGAGTAGAGTCAGCGCAGGTACAATCTAGCAATGAAGCGTTGAATGATTGTTGTGTGCAAAAGGGAAAAAATATAATATAATAAAATATTTAATCTACTAATATATGGGGTTATTCTTATGTAAACAAATCACCCTTCCTGACTGCATGAGTTAGTTGCACTGCATAAACATTGCACTGAAATGTAAGAATCTTGTCCTGCACTTGTGTTCTCAGCAGTGATCGTGCTGTGTCATACCACTTTTGGCCTCATGAGGGTGTTCACACTCAACCTATGATTACAAACCTGCTGAAATAATACAGACAAACTATAGAACTATAATGTTTCTGTCCCCATTTCTCTCTTTGTCACAGACACACATATGCTGTGACACTTCTCTCTTCCTCCTCTTTTCGCCTCCCACTGTTTTCCCACCTCAGTCTCTGTCACCAACTCTGCCCCCTCCCTGTTTTTTTCATTTACCTCCTTTGATACGTTCTCTTTTCAGTCTCTCATTCACTCTTCATATGCACCCTGATCTAATTCTGGCCCCTTTCTATTTATTTCCTTCTACCTGATATTCTTGTATAAACACATACTCTCAGTATGCAGAGCAGAGCAAAGGTGTAGAAAATGGATTTTGGAAGGGACAATTTAATAAGACTGGTCTAGGGCTTAGAGAGGGCTGCACTGCAGATTTGTGTGTGTGCATGAGCGTGTATGAGACCGTGCACTGAGTGTGCTTACTTCTGGCAGCGTCCACACTTAATAATGCTGTTGGTCTCTTTGACTGACGGCTCGTAGACGAAGCTGGGGTACTCTGTGTCACATGGCTGCAGGACGTCCCCTTTTTTCTTATGAGCTGAGGCAGATAGAGAATAAATTAGGGTTATGTCACAAGGTTTGGGGTTGTTATGTGTGTGTGTGTGTGTGTGTATGTGTGTGTGTGTGTGTGTGTGTGTGTGTGTGTGTGTGTGTGTGAGAGAGAAAGAGAGAGAGAATGTGTGACATTTTGTTGGTGACTGACAAGTTGAGAGTCTGTAACAGGAGCTGGCTACTATCTAAATGCTTCACACTTCAGCCATTTATTGCTGTGTGTGACTCAAGGTATTCTCTCTGTGTGCTCCTAACACAATTGTATGTGGTGTCTGTGTACAGGCAAAATGGCAGGTTTGAAACTAGAAAGGAGAACCAAAATGGCTTGTCAAAATGTCTCCACATCTTCTGTCTCTGCAGCTGGTCAACACAGTCCGACAGTGGGTTGTGAGTAACAGTTTGTTTTGTTTGACTTCCTTAAAATGAGTTTTAGTGTAACTCATTTTTTTGTTTTGAAGAGTCTGCCAGTACTGTCTGCTCCCACTGAGAGCTACTTATGTAATCAGACACACCAAATTGTACTTTTGTTTGAAGTATACTACAAACACTACACCACATGAAAAACACAAAATGCAGAAATGTAGATTTACAAAACACTGATCCTCCTTAAAAACACTCCAAGACAGATACTCACGGACACTGAAAGATGGCTTGGCTGAATGGAGGGATGACAATGATGATATGGAGTAGGAGGAAGGGTGGATGATCGACAAGTGGGATAATGAGGATGGTGAATGTGTGAGCAAACCCAGGATGGGGGCAAATGAGAGGCGAGAGGATCAGAGGACAAGATGTTATTTCATAATGACTTCCAGTCTGGAGATCAATGTCACATGCAAATGAAATACTCCTGGTATTGAGCTGTGTGTCATCAGCTGTTTGTGATAACAGGTAGCACAGATGGGTATGGTAAAGTGATATCATTTGTAATAACTTAAGATTTTAATTGAAAATCTATGCAGATTTTGATTATGTTCAAAGAACTGGTTTATAAAGCAAATATTGTAGTAATTCAGGTCTGGTTTGAAGGTTGTGATGATTTACAGGATGAACATGATTCACATATACAGTAGAGAATGACATTTATGATAAAGACAGGAGAGTTTGACCTTAACTGGACACATTTTAATGTGTGAGCTCACCATCAGCGAAAGGCTCCGTGTGCCATAAGCCACAGATATTAAACTCCAGGAGAAACCTTATGAAGTGGAGAGAAGAGGAGAGTGGAGAGAGAGAGAGTCGATTAGGTGGCAGATTGCAAGCAGATTGCATGCAGCTTTCAAAAACTGGGCCAAGACCCAAAGTTGTGTCATGGGAATATTAAAATGGGTCCTCACGTTATTCAGAGGTAATTGGTAGCTTTGGTAGCTGCTTCTTGTTCTGTTTTGTTTTTTTTTTGTTTTTTTTATTAATTGGATAACTACCCTGCTACTATGTAAAGTTATTGAGTGTATACAGTGACTTAAGCTTAAGTTGTTGTTGTACAGGTTACTCTATCATTAATTTGATGACTTTAATGATATTGATTACATTTGTATAAAAATACTAACGAGGGGCGTAATTGTAAAAATAGGTTAGTAAGGAAGTTAAGAAGTTAATGATCTTGTGCTCCAGGTTCTAGATGAAATGATTCAACAGATTACAAAAGTTAGACCTAATCATTAAATTCACAACTAAACAATGAATTGCTTTTACAAAAGAATAAAACAGTTATGATAGCAGAATAAAAAAATGCAATTTAATTTATAGAATAGTAAATTCTAACAAAAATGGATTATGGATTTTGGAGACTGTAATTGTCAAAAACCGTGACAGTCAATTCTGGTTGCCCTTAGCAACACTTACAGTAGGAAGTTGGAGAGGAACCACTTGAGGGCTGAAGCCAAACCATAGAAAGGCTGAAGAGATAGACAAACAGATAGTAGTAGAAAATCACAATTACTGCATAATTGATTGTGTATGTGTGACTATGATAATAATGATGCACAGACATAGAGTTTACTGCACATACACTGAGAAGAGGCCGGGCGCTGCTGACAGAGTGCGAGCTCATCTTACACATGGCCTGGTAGTCAAACAAGGACACCCTGAGGAAACCAGCACACACACACATTCACAAAAGTTCACAATGTTGCTTTTCTGGAGGCGTTTCATTGACTTCCATCGATCCCTCGACCCCTCCAGGATGCTACATGCACTATTGTATAGCTGAGCTTAACTTTTATAGAAACCTGGGAGAAAATCTTCTCCCTGCTAGATGGCTGTGAAGATTCTCAGACATCCAGGTCATGGTATACCCAGAAGGGCTAAGTTGAGGGCAACAGGGCAACTCAAGTCCAGATGCCCTTCTTCCTGCTAGAACTATCTTCCTTTCTAAAGTATGGACTGTTACGTACTACTGAGCATATGCAGGTAATGCATGCTCAAACCCAGTTATGTAATATCCTGTGGCAAATGAAGCGTGATGAAATCTTTTAGCTGTTTTAAAAATAGCACATCACTCATGAGATTTCAAACATAAAAGTGGGGTGGGGGGGGGGTGGGGGGTGTAAGAGGGAAGGAAAAAAATCCAGAGCAGTCAAAGAAGTTCAAAGGGGAGCAAAAGGCAAAAGCAGAGATAGATACCACCAAGACCAAGATGAGCGTATTAACTACCCTCGGCACGTAGATACCAGACACACAGGATAACGTATACAGGAATAGCAACAAAGCTTTTGAATCTCGGTAATGGAAGTAAATAACACCCTCCAGGCTATGGCGTTGATATGCATACTAATGAATTAGTGTTTTTTGAAACGAAAGGACATTTAACAAATTCATAGAAGTTTAAATGAAGTTTAACATTCAAGGCCTGTATCACTTCCTGTCCTTAGCTAAGGCAAGACAAACACCCAATTATCTTGTCAACTCTTCACTCAGTCAATGACATCCAGGCGTTACCTTTTGAACATGCCCATCCTGATCAATGTGGTCATCACCGATCCATCAATCTCGCCAAAGAACCTCCCCGCCTGTCAGGAACAATAAAAGGTGGATGAACACTGTGCGTTAGGATCTGTGTGGATGAACATATCAATTCATACCAATTATACCATTTCATGATAAACTATCTGAAGGAAAATCAACTCTGCTTCTTGGTCTCCTTCCTTTCCACTTTCACCTCAATGTGAACTTCATGATCAATTATTCATCCAACTATGTTATGTTGTGTGTTGCTTGATGTATTTTAGCACACATGACTTTGTGGTTGTGTTTTCTTTGCATGCACTCAGTAGAGCTGGACCCCTTCAGGTATCCTTTTTCAAAAAACAAATAATTGGCCTACTATAAGAGTGCTCTAATGAACAATTATTGCTTTCTTTTGGGATATGTCTGTTGCTGATTTGACTGCTTACATGTATTAAATGAACACTTACAAGACATTAAATATGATTCGCTTTTTAAAATAACAGAGCAAAAAGCGAGAACCAACAAATGACCATTGACAAACAATAAACTATCACTGCCTCAGTAAAATTACAGAGCTCACTGACGGCTCTGTACTTTTTGTTGTGTTGCATAATTGTAGGCTGGGAATTGTTGTCTCTGGTGCCTTTGTACTGCTGCACTACTTATACAGTGGATGTGATTCATGATCTCTGACTCATTTTACTGCTTACACCTATTATTGATAGTAGCTGTGGGTAACGGCTGATATTTTGAAAATTTGTAAACCATGTAAAAATGTGATGTTAATACTTTTGGGCAAAGAATGAAAGTGTTACAAGAGAGTATATTGTCCAGCTTGTCAACTCCTTCTTGAACTTGAACTCCACCAGTGACCAAGTGAAACTCTCATGTAAGGCAACGAAAAAGTAGCATTTACATGGATTTCTAGTTTGCACTTTGGATAGAAAGGAACATTTAAGTGATTGAGAGATTGAGATTTCTAATTTAGAGGCACAGAACAATTTGGATCTTTTTTCTGAGTGTGTTTCTTTTCTTGCTGGGTCATGAGTATTACCAAGTGCAAGGGCTCTCAAATAATCAAGTCAGTGACAAAAAAACACCCCAGCTATGTGTGTGTGTGCGTGTGCATGCGTGCGTGTGTGTGTGTGTGTGTGTGAACTCACATCATTACGTTGCTTAGAAATTAGGACAAAGCCATTATTATCAATCACGTAGCACTCGATATCCTGAGACGACAGAAAGAGACAGCAACAGAGAAAGCAATTACTTATGTAAGCTATTATTTCACTCAAAATACACACAAGTCAGTTTCTCACTTTTGTGGTTACAAAAAGCAGCAAAAGATAAAGGGTTTTTTTGTATTTTGGGTGCTTGAATACCCACTAGCCTGAGAATTTCTATATCTATCAGACAAACAGCGGGATATACTCACAATGCTGTCACACCGAAGAGGACAAATCCCTTCCACATTGGAGCACTGGAAGATACACAAGCAAACAAAAAATAAAGATGGAAAATGTTTGCAAAATGTATCATAATAACAAAACTGATGGATATGTGGCGAGATGGTTTCAGTACATGCTCTGTCTGTGAAGATGTTATGTTGGTGTTTGCAGGAACATGTGTTAATGTCAGTATGTGTGTGAAAATGTGTCTGAGTTACTGAGAAGGTGTTAATTTGTGTCTGATAAGTCTGGTCTACCTGTGATGAGCTCATGAGTCTTGTTTGCAAGTTTGTGCATAGTTAATTCTGTCTGTGACTGTGTGTGACTGTGTGTGTGTAATCAGTCTAACATGGGTGTGAAGCTGTTTTCACAGAGCTCAGCAGGTGCTGGAGATGTGTATTTTGGTTTGGTACAAAAAGCATGCTCCAAAAAATGGAGAGAGAAGGAGAAATGATGCATACTTACATCTGTGTCATTTGGCTGAGAAGACATGAGAGAGGAACAAAGAGAGATAAAAAGAGAGCATGAAGAAGTGATAGAAACATTACTTCAGTTAATGGTGTGGAAGTCAATGCACTGACTGTGAGAACAGTCTCTATTCTCACTCTGCTCTGTTAGTTTGCTGTTGACAAAGCCATACATCCTCCCAAAGCCCATGGCTCAGCAGTGGATGAAAGGCTGCAGATTTTATTAGAATGAAAGCTCAATTTTAAACATTTCCATTATGTTTTTCAAGCAGACATGAACAAATTCAACAAACCAATAAACATTTTAATTAAAGTACTGCAGGAAAATTGAAAAATGCAAAACTTGCAGTTAGGTATTTGATGCCTTGTTCAAAACAATATGATTTATTATGTACTTGACTTGGTCTTCCACACTTCCACATTTTCCACAATTTCTGTCCTTTTGACTATAGACTGGTCATGAGTCAATAATTTTCATCATGACTTTATGGTCACATTGTATGTCTACAGTATGTGAGAAGATGTGTCTATGGGCAATACATCTTTGGAATCATGGTCAGGCTATACAGAGCGTGTCGAAGTGTGAATGAGACAATCTATCATCCTTTTCAATCCTATTACAGGAAAGTGTCTTCTTCCCAGTTTCTTATCACTGCCTTCTGAAATAAACTACAAGACTGTCAAAAATAAGCTGCCTCCCTCAACCCTTATCTAATTGTATCTAATATGTTCCCTTCTGTATGAGAAACAATTCTTTATTTCATCTAACCTTTCCCCCGTCATCACAGCCAGCTTCCTAAATATGGGTAGCACTTAACCCTCCTGTTAACTTTGACCTCAGCAATTTAATCCCCCAGTCTATGTCAGGTTGACCACCTAAATAGTCTTTTAACTAATCCCCTAAAACATCCAGAATATTACTGATTATGTGATCATGGAAAAATATGCCAATCACCATAAAATCTCACATATTGTCCTAAAATTGGATAGAAAGATCTTTTTGGTGATTTTATGGCTGTATATAAGTACAGATTTTGTATAAATAACATTTAGAACAGCTGTTGATTTTCTTGGAAAGCGTTGTTCTCTCTCAATATGAGGTTTCACCTCATTCTCCAAGAAAATCCTCCTTTGACTCCGTTTTCTGTTGTCCCAGTTCTTGTTTACTTCACTCCATATTATAAAGGTACTGTAAGCGCTCTCAATGATGCTGAAGAAAATGAGAAGGGGCCAACGGGCAGTCATGCATCGGCAGCTGCATGTGGCTATGACCTTGTCCAGGTTATCAACCCCTCCCCTTTGTCTCGTTGGAGCCCAATACCATTTGTTTTTTTTAAATCTTCTCTGGTGCTAAGGACAGCATCTTCGTGCATGATGCTCATCAGCAGGACATTCTCCTTTTATGGGGCAATAGGAGACAATGGTAAAGGCACACAATTGCCTTCCTGTTGCAGTAAGTTCAGAGGGATGCTGTGGCTTGTTTTTATTAACTGTTCCCAGCACCTTCCTTTTCAGCAGTTCCTCACCCAGGGCATAAGATGTGAGATAGACTAGTGTACACATTCATATTCCATGCATAGCTGGACTGTGCATCACATGCTACCCATATTTTTATACAGTATTTGGCAGGCTTTCTTGGTATGTATTGTCTAAAAGGACAGTGCCCACGAGATGCAACCAGACATTCATCCACAATCGCGTGGGGGCCTGGATTGTCAAGAAAGGGTAATCACTGAACCCGCTTATCCCATATATCCCGTATTACTTCCAGTTTGTCTCGCTCTCATTGGCCCTGACTTGTTTCTCTGTTATCAAAGCTTATGACATGGGAGTAAACACGGCATGTTTTTGGAGACATGGTGGCTGGAAATATTGCCCTTCCAATGTCAGCCAAAATGAGCAACCCAATGTAGATTTGTAAGTGGGTCAAGTCTTTCAAACAAGTGCCTAACCCCTCTAAGTTTGTCATCTCAAGTATATCCTTTTCAATTAATGGTGTTATGAAAGTTATCAAATGCTAATTTTATGTCTTGGACATGGCTGACAGTGTATCTTGTGGGCCCTGGAAGCATTTTGATGACATTAGCTGCACTATTTCTACCCTGTCGTTCAAGTGCAGAGACAGACCATAATAACTTTCCATTTTTAGAGAGTGACACATCTGTTGGTGGTTGAGAGACAACAGGAGGGTCAACACTAAGGGTCTAAATCCCATCAGAGGAGAATGCTTCATAATCAGGGTCCCCCTCAACATAATCCTCTGTCTCAGTCACATTCTCCTCTATGTCACTTTCACTGTCAAAGAGCGGTGGCAAAACCTTAGTGGCAGAAACACTTTGCTTAGAGGTCATTTTCAACTGGAAGAGAACATAAAGAGAGAGGATACAGAGCACAAAGAGAAATGATTAATAGGGCTGCTGTTTGTTCCTCCATGTTGTGTGAATGATCAATGTCCTCATGGGAAACATATTTTTTATGCCTATAAAATATCAAAGTTCTCATGAGAATTGTGTTTTCACCTTCCCCATTTTCCATCAAGGAGGAGTTTTTTGAAGATAATAAAATTGCATTATATGTTGACCTAAATATCACCCAAAACAAATGTAAGTAAAGTGTTGATATTTCTTATATGTTTTATACAGCTAAAACAGCCTGGAGACCCCAAAGAACACTGATGTAGGTATACAAAATGTATGCAGGACACTGAAATTTAGATGTTAAACACTGAATGGGGTCAAACTGACCACAAAGATTATAGGAGGGCTGGGAGGCTGTTTCCCTAGATCCTGTGCTGGTAAATGTGTCTCGTCTGGGAGCTGCAGTAGGAGTCAAGGTGTTGGTAAGAGAGCATCAATTATCACTCTCATTCCCTGAACATCAATCGAACACTTTCTCACTGCAACTGATGATCCTGCCTGCTAACAAACACACTGGAACTGGAGGTGAGGAACACACAGAAATGCTACAGTATTATAACCATAAAATGCTATTCTATACTGAGTTTTGCAAAGATATGATGTGACCCTGATTTTGCTATTATTCAACTGCATAAATACACTTTGAAGAAAGCTCATCTGTTTCTGTAGAAAGACCTTTTTTTATAAAACCATAAAATAATCTTGTTTGTGAAAGAAAAACAAGATTTGTACTTCTGTAATTGCACTAATGTACCTTCATTTCATAATTTAGATGTTGCAGTGCAGTGCCTTTATAAACACAGACAGAGTATGCTGATAAACAGCTCACAAACATTGGATTAAAGATAAAGGAAAAACAGCTGAGTCTTGTCCATGAGATAAAGAGCATGCCAAGATGTGAATGGCAAAAAATCTATCATCTTTTGATTCCCATTATTATTCCTTCACGGCTTATCATAGCATCTCTACTCACTGCCAGACCAGATATGGCAGCAATGGACTGTAAGAGATATATGGCTCATTATGCTGAAAGATTCACAAGATGTATATTATATATGGGTGGGGCCATATGCACACGAGTGTTCACCTCTTATTCCTTCTTGTTTACATCCTTTCATTTCTTTCTCTTCCACTGACTCTCACACATGGACACAGACAGTCAGACACACGGAGTGGAAGACCGAGCAGAGCACGCTGTACAGTGATGTCAGAACATTTTCTGATTAACATTCTGACTGATTCCCATTAGATGGTAGCTCATGCTTTATTCTTACCCTCAGTCATTCATAATTCATCAACTAATAGCATCTTGTTTTAAGTTATAGTCAACCTTATGTTGTGGCAGTAAAGTCAGATGAGGATTACCTTACTTATGTAATAATGTTTACTTGCAATAGTAGTGCAACCAACAGTAAAATCGCATTGTCTTTATTCTTATGAATGCATGAATCACTATAAAAGCATAAAAAGTACAGATTAAAAACTTGTTGTAAGTTCACATGCACTGAAAGACTGAATTTAGTATGTGTTATTCACTTTAAACACTGCAGTCAACACCTACAGTAAGTGTGTCTTAATCAACAGGGCCACCATGACACCCGTGGTGGGAGAAGTTTTTCCCATGCCACGTGACCTGTTATTATACTTCCTATACTGACTTCTATTTCATTCAGGATTTACAGAAGGTAGAGGATCTTCACCCCCAAGAGAGCCCAGCACCTAAAATAGACCACCGAGAGGATTTCAAACATATCATGCTTGTGCACATGTACACAAACATGCACACATGAACAACACAGTCAGGTTGAACACATACTGTGAGTGCACTGCATACACACACAAACCCTATGAAATAAAGATGCTTGACAGTGAGTACATGACGGGAAGATAAGATGATTATGTAAGCCAACTGAAAAGAAGAGGGAGGGTTGAGGAGAGGAAATGAGGAAAATGGGAGCTTAGGAGATGAAAACTGAGAGGGAGTATGAGGAAAAGAAAGAAAATGAAGAGAGGAGACTAAGGAAAAATAACAATTGAGGCACAATAGGGAGTTTAATTGAACAAAGTAAATGAGAATGACTTTTTATACAGCATTTATCTAGTGGATAACAAGGCTAATGAGTTCCGTGTTGATGAATATGGACATAACAACACACTTATGCACAGATGGCCATGCATATGTTCCCTGTCAAGATGGTGCCCATTAACATGAATAGACACATACACATATACAGTGCTCTCCTCTTCACACCTCCACAAACCCAAACACAGAAACACACACACACAAACACACATACACACACACACACATACATATTTGGGAGCTGCTGAGCCTTGCTGTGGTAGCTATCCATCATTTAATGGCTAGCCAGAAGCCTTAATGCTCTTTTAACTGCTGTCATTTACAGCCATGGGAGCAGAGAGGGAGAATGGCCAAGCTACCAGACACCTGCTACAGTAAAAATGTTACGCTAAATTGAGCAAGTTTTCCCTGAATAAAATGTTTCCTTGAAGGTGTGTAAAAACAGAATGGACATTAAGATTCTCGTCTGAAGCCATACAGATGAATTCCCCTCACAAAATATCCAGTGAAAAGAATTCTAATGATGACATTTAATCTCTCAAAAATAATATTAAATGCAGAGTTCTCCTCCACCTTTAATGGTGGGTGCAGTGGTACAGAAAGCACTGCATTAAGCTTTGAATAAGACAAAGTTTAATGCTGTAATTACAAACTAATGGAGCAGAAAAGGGAACTATAATCATCGTTGGCTCTTTGTCCCACAGAGATAAATTTTGTCAGAAGGACCTGGTGGTTTAAAGAGATATTCCTGAAACTAAAGCACTGTGGATGAGGGTTAAAGCTCTGAAGCAGCCACAAAAGCCATATTCACTCAAGGTAATGTGCTGGATTAGTGTGTTTGGTTAATGCATACAGTTTAAATGTGAAGTCTTAATGTTAAATAAGGAACGCAGCCTTTGATAAATACATATATATATTTTTAAAATGAACAGGTAAACACTTTTGCACTTTTGTCCACTTACTCAGAAATCAGAGGACTTTAATGTAATTATTTTATCTGACCTAAAATTAAAAAAAAGCTATTAAAGGTTGCTGTGTTCAAGAAGTAAGTAAGAATCAAATCTGGTTCATGGATTAAATTTTCCTTTGGATTGGAGTAAAGAAAAGGGTGAATAGATGCAATTTGTTTTTTTTTTGTTTTTTTTACATATCATATCACTTCAGGAGATACAATGTAAGTGCCACAATATCTACAATACAATCTTGTTCTCATTGCTGCTGGTCACTGACAGTCACCAAACATACTTTTGTTGTATGCCTATAATACTAATAAAGTGTCTTATGTCTTATGTCCTACATCAGTGATAGTATAGAAGTACAATGAGCCTATTTTATAGACTAAATTAAAATAAAATATAAATCTAGCACTATCTAATATAACAAAACAACACATGCAATAAAATAAGATTTCATATGCCAGACAGTACAGACCTTAAACATTCAAGGCATTTGTTATTCAATTTCAATTTTAATGAAAATAGTCAATAACTTGGCTAGAAGTCTTCAGATATACTGCAGATATATTCATGAATGTGTTTTTTATGCATCTGTGTACAAACTTAAATGTTTCAGTTTGTTAACTTGAATATGAAGGATTCATTAGTTAAAGGTTCAAAGGTTGAAGATCTGTCTGTGAATATAAGTTCACCAAAACTTAATATCAGTTTGCTCTCATGTGTACTGACCTGAGCTGCAATGGCCCAAAATCTGGACTCCATCAACTCCAGAGTCATCTGAACACCGATGGCTGCAGAGAGAAAGAGGTCAGTTAGGAGACAGTACAGACTGTAAAATAAACCAGAATGACAATGAATAGACAGAGAAAGAAGAGAAGAGGTAGGCTAAAGGGGAAGAGAAAGGTAAGTTGAACTAAGAGGAGGATGAAGAGAAGTATAAGGGGGAACACGGCGAACCAAAATAAATGAATTGGCGGACAGACTGAAAAAGGCTGGATAAAAAGACAAGCAAAAAGAAGAAGAGGAGGGACAGAACAGTCAAGAGGAAAAGTACAACTTGTTTAGTAGTTGAACTGAGATCAGGGATTTGAAAGTGCCTCTCAAATATCCACTGCAAACATTATTAGCACATGGTGTCATGGCAACAACATAAAATGAGGAAGAAAACAATGTATACCGCTTGTGGCTAAACAGCATGAGCTTTCCAGTATCATTATCTTTTTTGTTTTTAACCACACTTTAGCTTTGCATTTCCTGTCTATGGGTATGCAAGGTTTGTACTGAACTTCTAATGAGGATGCAGAACGCTGACATAACTAAAAACACTAAGAAAAGTATATATTATTATCAGGTACATGTATGTGTTAGTCAAATTTCAGGTGATTCTCTATATTTATTGAGGCTCTTTACCAATTTCAGGCAGGAAAGTCAATGTGTTTCTATTACATATTTCAGTCCAGCAAAAATGTATTGCACACTGAAGTGCCAGTGGCTACATCTATATTTTCAACCATCTTCAAACATATCACATGGTCTTCATCAACAGACTGAGCTGATTTAAAGTTAGGCACATTTAAGAAAAACCAATAAAGACTGGGTAATAGAGTTGAAGCTCTATAAAAATCTAGCAAGAGAACTTGTTTTGTTCAATTTCCAAGACTAAGAATGAAGTTTGATGCTTTCAATTCTTAAAGCTACAATCACTTCTCTCTCATATGAAGCCTGTAAAGCAGTACAGACAAAATAGTTTGACAATTGTTTTCATATAGTAGTAGTAGTAATAATAATAGTAGAGGCACTCGCAGTATTATAAGTAAAAGCACTGCTAGTTACACAAACCACTGCTGAGATCATATTTTTAGTTTAAGTAGTAGTACCGAGTCGTTTAGAGGTAATTGGTGTGTAGCAGACCTGCTAGCAGTAAATGGACAGGAAAACTTTAATTCCAGCGGTTTAGAAGAAAGAGCATTAATGAGCCGATTAATATCCCAGGGTGAGCGCCTACATCTCTTTCTTGATTCTCAGGCTGGAGGAGTAGAAGAGGACCTGCTGTGCAGATCAGCACTCCCTTTAGAACTCAACTTATGAAAATCCTTTTTACAATAACTGGCCTTTTCAGCCACTGTACTGTTGTGTGAACCGACTATTCTTAGACAGTGCATGTATGTTTGTGTGTGTGCACGCACACATGTTTGTCCAACCCCTGCCTGCAACGTAGCACTTTCCATCTCAAAACATTAAGCCTACAATTAGTGTGTGTTGCTACATGTTTCACACACGCACAGCGGCAGAGTTATTGCTTGTGTCAGCTTAGGGCTGTACGTCCATCAGCATTTCAGTCAGCGTGGTAATGCAAAATGGAATGGTAATTGCATAAGTTCTCAGAGCAAACACACCCATGCACACATACTGTATACCCCCCACACTCACACACACACACACAAAAACAACAACAAATGGACACACACTGAGAGGGAAGATATGACACTTCACATTAGCATCAAAGACTCAGCATTTTTTTCTCTCTCAACGTGCTTTGTAAAGCCACTCTAGGAAAGCCTCCGTAATGCTCACAATACACAACTGCACAAACACACACACACGCACACACACACACACACACACACACACACACACACACACACACACACACACACACACACACACATTGTATACTCTATAGGTTCACACTGTATGCAGCTTCACAGCATGCACAAAGCCACAGCATGCACCCATCCACACACATTCACATCATTATATACTGTAATACATACATGCACACAGATAAATTGATAAATGGAGTCAGGTGGATTTATTATGAGAAAAATTAGTCTATGGCCGTCTACATCAGAAGGTGAAATACATCCAAAAATAAAAAAAAATATGTGGCCTTTGAAAATGCTCAGCAAAAGAGTAGACACTAATTCACTTTAGGCTATGGCTATAGTCTAAAAGGTTAAACATAACTCACTAAATTATGCCTGTAAAATGCTATTAGCTGATGAATTACGGATACCAAAGGGGGAAAATAAACCTTTAGCTGTGTGTCCTTGTGGGGTTCAGTCCAGATATTGTATTGAAAACAACTCTACTGGTCAGATGTCCTTGTGTGTGTGTGTGTGTGTGTGTGTGTTTTGTTTGTGCACGTCATGGATTTTGTCCAATCTCTTAAAAATCAGTAATGATGGTGAATCATGGCTTTAATCAGCCTGTAATCAGTCATGTACACAGAAACATTTGTTTAGCTGATAGAGGAGTTGTTTACAGTTTTTACATACTATACATAATACATAATAGTCTGTATTTGATTTGTGATTTTTTGTATACAAGTAAACATGCTTCCCCAAACACCCACATTCCTCAATAGTGCGACTGACCTTGAAGTCGTCTCCCTCCACCATAATCTCAGATAAAGTGTTGGAAGGCCATTATGGACATTATGGAGGGCAGCGGTAATCTGCTTTCTTTTCCTCTCTGAGTTGGAGGCTGATAGGCCAAATCTAATTAAAACCATCACAATGATCCCTCTGTGTGAGTGTGTGCGTATATATTCCTGTGAATGTGTGTGCTGTAATAGATGTTTTGTTTTTTTCCCATAATGTGTGTGCACAACTACTAAGCATGTGTGTTCACTTAGCATACAGCAGTTTACACAAGGATATGCATGATTACGCATGCATGCAATGCAGAGAGTGTGTCATGAGCTTCAAACTCTGTGTGTGTGTGTGCGAGTGTGTCATGTACACTCTCAGTCTGAGTTGCAATTAGTGCGAGCTGCCAATCACTGTAGAGTGCGCTTTCAACAGGAAATGAATTAATGAAGAAATAAATAAAAAATGTAAGCAACCAAGAGCTGGAGTTAATTGGTTATTACACTAACGAAATAGAGGGATGAGAGATGGAGGGATGTGAGCTGTGAACGACGGGAAAAAAGAATGTGTGAAAAAGATGAGGCAGAGTGGAGACATGGGTAAACAGACACAGAGTCTCACTGCTTTGCTGTCTCACCAGATTGCACCCTACAATATCTACATATTTACACTGTGTGTGTTGTTGAGCGAAACAAGCAGCCAGGAGGACAGAAAAAAAGATGAAGAGGTGGGACAGACAGAGGAAAGCAGAGAAGGTGACTGACAGGAACTCTAATGGACACAGAGTGACAGGGAAGACAAAGACATATTCATGCATACTGTATGCACTAACAGTGGACATATCTTACTTAAGAGAACATTTACTACTTTTGCATCACTGTATATTGTCTGTGTTTCTGAAATGATTATAATGTTGCCTTAATTACAATTCAACATAATAACAAGCAGATATGATATTACATTGTTTTCCCCACAATATCCTCATGTAGCACCTAAATGATTAACTTATCTACGATTTGATTTAGGTAGTTCAAAGAACCTGGTTAAGGTAGGGAAAGATCATGGTCTTGGTTGAATGTTATAAAACATCAACCATAACCCTTCATAGTCTACAGTCCTTTACCAGTGTTTTTGCAGCGTAAACCACACACAGGATGTAGCATTCAGGATTCAGGATTAAGGACAGTTCCTGTGCTTTGAACACCCACCATTCATTCTGACCACCTTCTTATGCCTTTGGAGTGGTATGGGAATGAAGCACTGCATGCCATAATGTATGCAACAATTACATCTCATCAAAACGAATGAGACAAAACCATTTAGTGGTATATAAATATAATTTTCAGAAGCTATGGCTGCCTAGTCATGCCAGTAAAGCTAACCGTAATTGAACAGTGAGATGGAGAAAGGTGACCAGCTTGCTGGCCTTTTGCTAAATGCAGCAGCAAGAGTGTCAAGTGTCTGACAGACTGTGAAGGAAGAAAGAAAAGGCTGGTGGAACAGAGCAGAGGAAGGATACATTTTGACATTGTTTAGCATGTTTGTGTGTGTGTGTGTGTGTGTGTGTGTGTGTGTGTGTGTGTGTTGTGCTGAGGTGACACAGGAGGTCAGGCTGTCTTAAATGACCAGTTAACAGAGCAGGTTTTGATGGCTCCTTTACCAAGACCCTGGAGCCAAGACTATATATATAGGAACACACACTCATGCACACAAACACAGAGGTAAGAACAACCTGCTTGACAAATGTCAAAGACTTATCATGTCTGTCTCTTGTCGTTTACACACACACACACACACACACACACACACACACACACACACACACACACACACACACACACACACGCAGAGTCAATAAATTAAACTGACACAACTGACACAATGGCTAAGTCTCTGGGCGAAGAGATGACACTGAAAATAAGGCCACTACAGTGAGGAGGTCATTTCATGCCTTTCTTTTTCTTTCACACACATGCCCAAAGACACACACACACACACACACACACACACACACACACACACACACACAGCCGCATGGTTTTGTAATGGATGTGTGAAGCAAATATACACAAATGGGTAAAAGAGGGCAAGGAACTAAGAGGGAAAGAGAAAGACAGAGTGTCCAAGATGAAAGGTGTGAAGAGCACACACATAAATACATACAAACACACATTTTTTGCACAATAGGCCAACAAAGACAGAATGTGGGCTGCAGGAAGGAAAGGACACACACACACACACACACACACACACACACACACACACACACACACACACACACACACACACACACACACACACAGAGAGAGAGATAGGTCATCAACTGAGTGCAGACATTGTAATCAAAGGAACAGATTAATTGATGTAATGGAGTGAGAGAATGATGGAGGGATGAAGAGGGACAAGAGGGAGGGCAGGAAAAGGATAAGACGAAAGGCAGAGGGGGAGGATGAATTGATTTTTAATAATGGTATGAGTTGGAAACCCTTTTCATTTCAACCAAGCGTGGCGATTAATAATAGAGCGCGTGAGATCAAATGGTTGCATGTGTGTGTATGTGTGTCCATGAGTGTAGGTGTGTGTGTGTGTCTCTCATTCTTTCACATATGTGTGTGAGGAGAGACAGGAAAGGAATTGGAGGAGGGAGGCGAGGAGAAAAAAACAAGGAGTTAAGGATGGTGGGTGTGTGTGTTTTCTTTAAATATAGTGTGAGCACTTGTTCTTAATTTAAAATTCACACCTACTTTTAAAATAATATTCTTGTTTCTTAAAGTTATTGTAGGTGTGATAGATCATTTATGTTATTTTTAGAAGATGGCACGTTATATGAGATAGTCCAGTTAGTGTTGGAAGTGCTTATTGTGTTTTCTGGGTTTTTGGTTTTCTCATCGACACACTAGCCCTTGCTAGCCTTGCCCTGCTCCCAGTGTCTTCCCTAGCCTATCAGCTCCTTGCCTGTTCCCCTGTCCAGTCACTCGATCCCCACTCGCTCATTTAGTTCAGTTTGTACATTAGCCCTGGTTTTCAGTTCAGTCTTTGGTTTTGTTTTGTTCTGCTTGGTCTGGCTTGCCCGCACCTCTGTGTCCTGTAGTTTAATAAATCTATTCCTCAGTTCCTTTTAGCCTGCCGTGTCTTGCATTTGAATCGATCTGCTCCACAGGTCGTAATGTCAGTCAGCCAAAAGCATCTTATAGTTATGTTTATGTAACAGATGGCATCGAGAGGATGTAGTAATTATTTAGTTTAGATTAAGATGAGTTTCACAGTTCAGATCACGTGTATATAAAATGATTTTCCACATTCAGAGGTGCTGGGTTGGATGGAGTCTTTAATCCAGCAGTGACCTTACACAATACACTGCTGTTAATTTCTAACTGTGAGTGTTATATTTCCAACCATGACCCAGTTTTTAAAAGACTTTAACTACTAATCTTAATCCCATGGTTATTATTGTAGCCATGATGACGATGGTTGCCTAACTGGAAGGTTGCAGTAACTTTAACCTTTACCACGTTTCTCTAATCATCATGACGATCATTTTCACTCAAACCCTGATCTTCCCTAAACCTAACTGATTTTTGTGTCTAAACTTAACCAGGCCTTAACCACAGCATAGTCACATCATAAAACATTATTATTTTTAAAGAATTATTTGTATGTAGGAGTTTTGGAAAGCACAGACAATGATGAAAATGATGTCTTGCAGATTACTACTAGTAGGGGTTGGGGTTTTAGAGAACGCTCCTGTGCTTTGAGCTGGAGTACATGGTCAAACAACATTTAATTTGGAGGACTTCTTGGTACTGACATACTTCCATGAAAACGTAAACCACTGGAGGTTGGCAAAAACAAAATTCCCATGGGGTGTTAAGGAAGTCTTTCATTTCTGAGATCTGAGAACATGGTGAGCTCATCAAAAAGACATCAGAAGGGGTAAAAGTAGAGCAGCCAGATGACCGTACAGGTTCCAAGCAAACCTTTTATTTGGAATAGAAAACAAAAAGGAAACTAACTTTTAACTGTCTGTTTTAAACATCCAACACAGTTTAAAAATCAACTTTTGGTTTCAACGTTTCCTTGTTTACTAGCTGCTTTCTTGCCTTGTCCAACATTGTTGTAAAAAGGTTACTGTGACCCCAGATTTCAGCAAAAACTAACTGATTATTAAGGTGTCTTTTGGCCTAGTTTGAAATCTTAAATGTTGGTGTTTTATTTGAACTAACTGTGGACAACATGATTACTGTTTATCTGAACAAATGTCAAAGACCTCTCTCTTTTCTGCTTTCACTCAGTGTTGCACAACTATAAGCATGCTGCACACATCAACACTGACAAAGACAGTCACAGAGACACAGATATGTACGGAGATGATAGCTTTCTCACTTAGAAATGTCATTTGTGTTCACTTTCTCTCTGTCTCCCCCACAAACAAACAAACACATAATTATAGTTTTTATCTACAAATGTCAAACATACATTAGTGAAAAAATGTGAAGAGATGGAACAGAGAGAAAGGCAGAAAATGTATTGTTTTTTTTCTTTTTGTTTATTCCTTCCATATCTTTCTTTCTGTATCTCTCTTTCTCTCTATCCTCTCTAATACATGACTGTTTGACCCTGTGAAAACTAAATCTCTCCCTCATTCTAATCTTAACATCCATGTTTCCAAAGGTCTTGTCATCTGTCATCAATACACACACACACACACACACACACACACACACACACACACACACACACACACACACACACACACACACACACACACACACACACACACATCATAATCTGCATCTTACCTAACTTCCTGTTCTTCATTGTCCTCCATTTCATGCTGAGTATGCGGTTTAGATTTCTTTTTTTGAAGATTTTAACTTTGGTATTTTATTGTTGTGCTGTTGATGAATTAATATTATGTAAGCACAAAGACATCTTTGTACTCACTTTTGTCTAAGCACTTGCTCCTATTGCATTCCTTGTAATTGTGTAAAGCTAATTAGAAGACTCAATCATATTTGTCAAATGAAAAAAAAAGTGTTTGCTTTTCTAATGCCCAATTATTGCTGGAGGCATCGGTAAAAGAAGTTACCCTATTATCAATGCTATATTAAACTGTGTATAGATGCATGGAAGTACTTTTGTTGCTGGAGGGAAAACGTGGGTAGAATGACAAATCTCTGGGAAGGAAACTGCCAGTCATGCTGGGCCGCATGGATATATAGTGTAATTACTGTATATGCTGAGTCTCTACAAGGCAAAACATGCCTCCAACTTTGGATTTTAATTTGAACTGATAGTTATTTTCTATTCCAACAAAATGCCTAAAATGCCTAATTATTAATTGACCTGCTATTGTCTAGCAATTATTATGATTCCAGTGTGAACAGTTCACCACAAAGTTTGTTAGAAATGTTCATCATCAGTATTATTATTATTATAACAGGCAATTACTAAGTAAAAATGTTAAACGAGTGGTACTTCAGTCAGCAGTGTAAAAACTGAAGCTTGTAAGTCACTACATACACCCTTTATCTGACTAATATCTCCATACCACATACTTTTCTGGTTTCTAGGGGTGTGACGAGAACGCAACGATATTTCTCATCAAAGTGAATTTTGTCTCGCGAAGCTATAATTAATTAAAAGATGATTAGTTAAAACATTTCAATTCAATTTCCATTTTGTGAATTTCAAATAAAAGAACAGTCATGTATTTCCTCATTGAAGTTTTCTTAAAAATATTGTTAAAATCTCGTCTTGTCTCAATCTCGTGAACCCAATATCGTGTCTCGTCTCATCTTGTAAGCTGAGTGTATCGTCACACCCCTAATGGTTTCACAACTCTGACAAATATGAAACTCGCTCCACACACACAGAACTGAATAAATGTAACCAAAAAATAAATAGAATTGGTATTCCCAAAAACAGCAGTGCTATGTTCACAATATTCTCAGCAGATGCCGTGACTTTCTGATGGAGAGTGTTCAATAAACTGATGTTGCCAGGCAACAAACACTGTTACATTGTGGGAAATTCTGGTCGTCTCCTTAGAGAAAAAAAAGTTCAGTAATGGCTGGTTATAATGATCTGTTTGAAAAAGAAATCCTTGACGTCTGAGTCGACACAAAAGCCCACACACCTAGACACAGACTTCCACACACACAGAAACATACACATGTTCACTCTCTGAATTTAAATTTATACACTCCAGTGCATTCATACACACAATGAAACACAGATACACACACCACACACACACATGAACACACACACACAAGCACGCACACAAACACACACACACTCTCTCTCTCTATGAAAGGTACATATACATGCATCCACAAACAGACACAAACACACACACACACATGCATTCACACCCATGTAAGAACTTCAACTCATTTAATGATTTTGACACATTAAAAACCATTAAACCTGACCTCTGACCTTAAACTTGTGTCATTTTTTGTGACAAGAGGTACACACATACAGACACATACACACACCTCTGTGCTGAAGCTTGCTAACCTCTGAGGAGTCGCCAGAGGCTGCACTGACATCACGTTACCAAAGCAACAGGCAAAAGGCTGGGATTGGATGAAAAGGATGATGACTCAACCTCCCTCCCTCATCTTCCTCTTCTCTCTTGCTATAATCTCTCTCTCTCTCTCTCTCTCTCTCTCTCGCTTTCTCTCTCCCTAGAAGTGTCTTTCACTTTCTCATGTGCAACTTTTGTACGTCAAGGATGCATGCATGGCAGAGCCTCGTGATATCTTTCAAATTAAAAGAACAGAATGGTAGCACATTTTGGCCTTGGCTAAACTAGCTTTGATTTATAGGAACAGGACATGCACGTGCACAAACACAAAGACACAGATAATCATCTGAGAGAAGCAGCAAATTTCTACAAAATATTCTGACGAGCGGGTACCTTGTTCCCTATGGAGCACGCCAAACAACAAACACTGAAGAGAGTATTCAAGACATCAGGAGAAAATAGACACTTACTTATGTTCACGCAGCTGCTTTAAGAGCTTTAATGGATACAACTTAAAAGGTGGACAAAGGATTCAGAGCATTTAGCAGTCTTGATGGTGAAAGAACAGTGGTGATAGAGCGTAAAATGAGTGGCCCTTTTTCTTTAAAATGGAAGTAAATGCTGTTGACATTAGTTATATGTGTGTGTGGACCTTCTAAGTCAGTAGAGCCTACCTTATTAACCTAGTTTTACAGCCTTCTTGAGCGGGCCTGTTGGAGGCACGCTCACTAAATCATTCATAGTGGGGAGACAGGGAGAAACATGTTCCTGTGTGTGTGTGTGTGTGAGAAAGAAAGAAAGAATGAAAGAAAGAAAGAGTGGATAGAAACTGCTGTTTTTTTCTGTTTTGAATATTTACATGGTAGCTTGTGCTCATAATGGGGTTATTCTGTCACATATTGAAAAAAAATAAATTCAAATGGTGACACTTGGAGACACTAATTTGGTGTGAAATTCAATTACCTACTCAATCTTTTATTACGTGATCACATGGTCCGTCCCAATTCTGTGCAGCGTCACCAGCTTACATGTAGAGTTGATGGGTATAGCTGGTGAGCACAGGTTTAGGAATAAGTCACTGTACAGACATGATGGTAAGAAAACTATCAATGTCACATCAACACTACTGTAGCAACTCTGAAATTAGCATATATCTATAATCTTTGTGAAAAAGGTCAAATTAACTCCACTGGGCAACCACATGTCCATATTGACTATTGCACGATGTTTACACAGGCTGAGAAGTGAAAGCAACATATTAGCACAGCAGAGTGACTGTAGAAGATGACTGAAACACCTCCTGTGTAGATAAGCTATAAAAATGACATCAGTGAAACAAATGCATCAGACTGAATAAAAGAAGTAAAATGAAATGGCACTTCAGTCTGATGGTGGCTGTATTATTTTATTTTGGACAAATCCAGGCCAACAATTTCCATCAGCATCCAGTCATCATGCCAGTCTAGACTAAACATGTCCTAACTGCAGCTCTGAACCACTTAGACATTAGACTGATACTGATTTGCTCATCTCAATTACATAAGCAATTAGATAAGCATATTTCCAAAAATGTTGAATTATTCCTTTAAGGGAAAATAACAGTGGAAAAAAGAGAAAGAAACAAAGAAAGAATAGAAAATCTACTTAAAATAGCTCTCTTCCACTTATTCATATCCTCCCTTTCTCATCTCTCCCTCTTTTACTTCCATGTTTTCTCCCTCAACTTCCCTCCCTCCTCTCTCTAAGAAGACAGATGGTGTTCGCTCACCTCTCCCCTCTTTATCTCTCAACTACTGCTCTCCCTTTCTCAATCTACTCTTTTGCCCTCTTGTTTGTCTTTCTCTCTTATTTTATTTTTGCTCTGTGCACCTTTGTTGTCCTCTCGTTCTCTCTTTCACCCCACTTTTTGTTTTCTCTCCCTCACTCTTGTCTCCTGTCAGACCCCACCACTCTCTCTCTCTCTCTCCCTCCTCTCCTCCTCCTCTAGGAAATCCCTCTCTACCATCTGTCTGGCTGTGATGAATTCAGAGCCTTTCAGAACAAATCAACTTGGCCAAATTAATGAGACTCTCGAAAGGGGATAAACTTGGTGTGCTATGTGTGTGTGTCTGTGTGTTTGTGTGTGTGCGTGTGAGAGAGTGTGTGCAACTAAAATACTTCATAATCCGTCGACTGTACCACTTAATTTATCCTGCTGTGACAGATAGTGTGTTACATGGAAATACAACAGATAAGTCTGACGGCACACATTGCGTTTTTTAAACTATTGTCGGTCAGGACCTCAGATCGGCCAGTGTTTGGTCAAGACCTCATGTGAACTGCTATGTTTTTATGTGGGTTAGAAACTACACTCACTTTCAACCAAATGTTCCAAAAACAAGGATGTATAAGGTCATATTGAGCCATCTAGTCAGCATACTGGCTACAATTTTGTGATTACTAGTAGCACTGATAAGAGGAAAAAGCAAAATCTTACTGTTTGCTTGGAAGATGTGAAGTTGTACTAAGGCATACCAATTTCACAAATTAATTATATCTCATTAAATAGCACGACTGGCATAATAAGAGTCATTTGTAGGCTACTTGTTCAGTCACTTAAAGAAAATAATTCAACAGTCAACACAATTAAAGAGTCAGTGTTAATAATGTTCATAGGATTTTGTAATTTTGAAACACAAATGCTACAAGTCTAAGAATAATAATATATAATTGTTATAATAACTGATCACCAAGTAAATACAATATTCATTATATGTCATTTCAGTGCAGGTTAATTGCTTATATTATATTATATTATATTTTAAGTAGTGTATACAAGTACAGTCAAATGTACTTTTGGGACCCTGAGTATAATACCGCATGTAACCAGGGATATTCTGTTTAGCTGTTCTGCTGAAAGTAGAAACTTATAGGCTATGGAGTGACAGTTTGGTTTGATAGGAAATACAAGGAAAAACTGGACTCTTAAAAATATGTCACCACTAGCCTTTTCCAGGAAGCAACAGTTTTCCAGGAAGTTCAAGTGTCCATTTTATCGTATCTTGAAATCAGTCCACTGAAATCACTTAGAAGATACCAGTATGTTACCATTTTCTGATGTCATGACATAATGCACGATGATAGGTAAAAAACGTTTGTTCTCTCTAGCCCCGATTCTATCACCAGTTTCTTACATGCATAATACATTATAGTTCTTTATAAAACTGAGTGCTAAAAAAAGCACACACCAGACATCCTGTATATTGTGAAAGAATAAAATGAAAAGCAATGGGGAAATACAATAGGCTTCTCAATAAAAGCATGACTGGTAGAATGTGTTTCAGGGCATGAATTAAGAGATGATTGATTTCTAATGGAGCAATCCTCAATGACCATATTGACCGAAGAGCCATAAAACTGTCTGGTCAATATGAGGGTGATTCACTGATGATAGAAAACGCTGATGAATGGAAACGCAGACACCAATGACTCCTGGGATGGAAACATGGACATATACGATATCTCTATACCTGAGTGTGTACGTGTGTGCGTGTAAAGATGGATAGTGCCTTGAAGATGCTTGCTTTATGCAGGAACTGGTGGTTGTAGCATTAAACGTGCCTGGCCAGACCTGGTGTTAATACAAAGACTAGAACCAATTCATCTTCACTGACACTCACCCAATAGCACAGTAAATTACAGAGCAAGGAACGGGGTGGTGGGGTGTTAAGAGATAGAGAGTAGAGCGAGAGAGAGAGAGAGAGAGAGAGAGAGAGAGAGAGAGAGAGAGAGAGAGAGAGATGAAGCGAGAGACATAAGTGGTAGAGGAGAAAAGGAGAAGAAAGAGGGGTGTTGCAGGCAATACGTCTCAACCATTTCTAATGAGTACAACAGAATGTGTTTGAATTCATATATCATCAATATGAGAGGCAAGAAGTACAGGAATTGGATCATGCCTCCTAGATAATAAATAAACCAATATTCCTGCGGCTGGGGAATGAATATATCTGCTACAGAAATGCTGGGAGAGCTAGGCAAAAAGGTTAAAAAATACATTTTCTTGCTCCAAACCAATGCCAGTAATCATTTTTCACAACACGTACTTCCTGCATCATTGATGGAACAGAACCGGCCATAAAAGTCGCCTTGGCAGGAGGTGCTGGCACTTACAATAGATCCCCACGCCAGAAGGCCTTTTTGCCAGACACATAAACAGCCCGAAAAAGTGGACACATCCCTTGGAGGACCAAATAAATCAAGCTCACCTTGTGTTCTTATCTAGTGTTAAAAAACCTTTTCCTTCTCAATCAGGAAACAAAGTCTCAAAGGAGTTGCCTGAGGAGAATGGGCCAGTATCAGTCTAAACACTGGGTTTATGGCATTTGACTTCTCAGCCATAAATTCTCACCTCTTGTGTGCTAAGGATCACCACAAACCATCAATAATATTAGCACAGTGGGGGACGGTGAAGCAAGGTGCTGCACAGGCCAATCAAATATATGCAAACTCCCATTCCTGGCATACAGCACATTTGTACTGTTTACCTGCCAACTTTGCAGTAGAGGATGGAACAATTGCTACTATAGAAACTTTCTGGAGTTTTAAAATCCTTCCTCACAGTATTTAAATCAGGAAAGATAACAAAAAATATCAGGAGTGCAGATGCTTTTTTGGATAAAGCCTTTGGCATCAACCAAATATATATATATATATATATATATATATATATATATATATATATATATATATATATATACATATATAGATAGATTCATAGGGAGGTTTCTCCCTGGGGAGCCATATAAGTGGCCTTGATGGTAGCAGGGCAAATCTGCAAAAAGGCTTTGACTGCAATGACAGCAGAGAGACAAAACAGGCATTGGTGGTTTGAATACTCTTTGGTTAAGATGCTCATTGGATGATAGGAAAGCAAACATGTTTCAAAGGAGTCAAATCCCATTGATCTCATTGGATGATAACTGAGAGATGGAGCCCCAGAATGATGATAGAAGAGAATGATAACTGTCTTCCTCCTTGAACTTTCTCTAATGGCTCCATTATAACCTGGTGTGCAGTGTTTGGGTGCCTGACAAGCCTTCAAACTGATGGATCCTTTTCTCAATTTTCGATCTCGATTTCATTTTAAACTCCTGGTTAGAGCATGTTCCTCAAAAAGGGGTATGGGTGCATGACACTGTCTGGATTGCTGGGACAGTTTGAATGATATGGTTGAAGATTGTTAAATGAGGAGACTCCAACAAAACTTTGATTCATGAATAATGAGTGCTGAGCAAGTGAAAGAATTAAATGAACCAATTTTGGATTTTTTCAAGATTGCATGCCTTCAAGAACATTTTTTAAATTTGTGTCCTTGAGCTTGCAGCTGAATTCTCACCAGCTAAAAGGGTACATCACTGTGGCTAACCCTGGTCTATGACCCCTGCACTCTGGAGGGGAAGGACAGGACTAATTAGATAACTAATGACCCCTTTGGGATAACACTTACACAAAGAGCCAGTTCTTTCTGCTTAAACATGTCATATATATATATATATATATATATATATATATATATATATATATATACTGCTTTTTCAGTCATACTAGAAAATTATCTTTCATAACCACTATTGAAGAGTGTGTCCTATATAGCCAGCACTGGCAGCAGCAGCTACTGGCAGCTAAAATAGATTTCTGTTTGCCAGGAAGTACATGCACGACCACTGAAGCCAACACAGCACCCACGGCTGGACAGGAAATTGGAGGACTCATGTTCAGGTTGTATTTTTGAGCATGTTGGACAGCTGACCAGTCTAGCATTTTTATTGGCCTGTGCAAAGCCAAAGAGCTGGTGACACACAGTCTGTATGCAAACTCAGGTGTTGTTGGCTAGTAAATAAAAGGGCTATAATATGATAAACTGTCAAGATTACCTCAGTGAAAACAAGTATTTTTCATATATAAGTGCACAGTATTCCTTGTGTCATGCTGGTTCACTGTTGATTTATTTGTCCTCATTAATGACCGACCACTTAAAGGTTGCTGACTTCTAGATTACACTAGAAGATTTTGTAGCTACACTCTTGGGATTCACATAATGTATTTATTGGAAATGTAATATATAAGTAAATGTGAATCAATGCATACATTCCTTTTACTGTCCAGCCCTGGTAATGATAAACATGTATCAAATCAAAAAGCTTAAATCTGGAATAACTGATGTGTTTGGCCATTTGAAGTCAGCTCAACAAGCTATAAATACACTGCTAACACGGTTTTACAAAATTGTTATGGCAAGCATGTTCACAAACAGTTGATTATTTTACACATCCAGCAGATATGGAGCAACATTAGCATGCATTTGGAGTCTATCCAGTTGATTAATGTAAGTCCAATATTCACTCTGGTCCGTTCTGGTTTCTACATCCTGAGGGAAATCTCTGGCTCTTTAGCTGCTAAATGCTGAACTATCTTTCTGTTTGGTACTTGACAGGTAGTATACAGTACATATTTTAGAGCTTTTTTGCTGAAAACAGCTGCTTGTTGTGGTTTGAGAGTGGTGAGAGTGAACCTAAAAAAAGAAGTAAATTGTGACAAAACAATGAGTTGAAAGATGCTCCATAGAGCTGCAGTCAGATGACAGATCTTTGTGTGTGCAACACTATCAGTGACATCTTTCACATTACATATCCCTTGTTTATATTGACTATTGACTATTGACATGCTATTGATTTCCATTCAAGAGTTTTCATTCCACGTATTTCAAGAAGGTCACAGTTAGCTACACAGCTATACAGTAATAGCCTCAAAGCTGGCAGGGATTGATGTATTGCTCAAGGACACTTTAGCAGGAGGGGCATATGCAGCCACAGGGCTTCAATCCCAGCTGTCTGATTGACTGACAATCATATTAACCAAAGTACCAAAAGCAATGAAATGACATAGGCTCATGCTATGAAAAGAGTCAGTATAAAAAACAGCTGGGTCACAAGTGCTTCTCTTGACGATGTAGGTGCCCTAAGAGAGAAAAAAAGATGCTTGGCTGGTGAAAGCAAGTTTGATTTGATCCCTCATGGAAACAACCAGTCTCTCATGTAGGCACCACCAACTGTGCCAAATTATTCACATGCTCATTAACAGCGCAATGAGTGTGTGTGTGTGTGTGTGTGTGTGTATGTGTGTGTGTCAAATATGATTCAGTCCATGTAAGGAAGCAGCCAAGTAATTACATGCTGTGTGCAAACAAACACACAATCTCCCCACTGAATCATACCCCCCCCCCCCCCCCCTCGTCCCATTACTCCCATTCTTAGCTCTGTCTCTGTCTGTCTCAAAAGTTTGTCACTGGTGTCTTCCAAAGGAAATGTTTTTTCACAATGATTTTCACAACAGAACTCAGACACAACACACTAGCTTGTGTTTGTCTTTTTGATATTCATTCCCTAGAGTTTACTGTTACCTTAACCACAACCACATCATCCCCACCTTTACCTTAAACTTTAATGTTTTACTTTGTGGCAGCCAGTATTGTGTCTCCACAATGCGAGTAATACAAGTACACACCCTAAAACATGCATGCACACACAACCATATGTACACACACACACACACACACACACACACACACACACACACACACACACAAAGCCTGCCGTTACGGGAGCTGCCACAGGGAATAGAATGAAAATGAACGCCAAGCATGGGAGACGTGAGGAGAAAAAAAAGGAAAAAGAAGGAAAAAAAGGGAGGAGAAAAGCCCATGTGGCAGAGGGAGATTCTCATCTTCACTAAAATCAGCTGATCCACCGCTTCAGTTTTCTTTATTGTATTTCTCTTTTCTGTCTCTCACCTTCTCATCCCTCCCTGTCCACCGCCTCCCTCTTTCTCTTTCTCCTTCCAACCCTTATCTTCTTTCTCTATTTCTCACCACCTCCCACTCTATCTTCCTCTACTTTCTCCTTGCCTCTCTTTCCTCCCTCTCCTCCTGTCTCTTCATCCCCTTTTTTTCTTTCTCTCTCTCTCTCTCTCTCTGCTTCCACTCTTTCGTATTATCACTCTCTCTGTATTCCACCTCCCTCATCCTCTCTCTGTCACAGTGGGAGAGCTGCAGGCAGACAGAAGCAGCATACACTAATGTTACTATATTTGACAAGGCACACACACACGCATATTCTACTGCCACATGCACAACTGCACACACATACGGAGAAGAAGAAGGGGAGGTGGGTGCACAAACACACACACACACACAAATACCGGAAAGACAGCCCTCAAGTGCAGATGCGTGGATAAACGCACACACGCACACACACACACACACTCCAACGCGTGCTGAGTGCAGGAATCACAAACATAGCGACACACAGGAGGGCTACCGCGTGACGCCAGCAACCTAACGCCGTTGTCTCTCTTTCTCTCTCTCACATACACACATACACACACACACACTCCGTCTCCCTCTCTCTCTCTCCCTCTCTCTCTCTCTTTCACACACACTCACGCCTCTCAGACGCACACAGCAGCACACAAGCCAGCAGGCAGGACGGCGCTGGACGTATCATTCATATAGGGAATAGATCCAAAGAAAAGGATTAACTATCTCCATCCCTCTCCCTCTAAGGACCTTATCCTCTCTTCCCTCCTCTTGTGTCTCTAAGCCTCTCTTCACCTCGTTTTTTTTTTCTACAATCCCTCTTTTTTTCACTCAATCCCTCCTTTTTCCACAATTGATTGGTGGTTTGAAGAGAATCTGGGGGGGTGGATTGTCTCTATACAGAAAGAAGGATTATTCTTACATTATTCATTTGGCCAGGATCTTGAATGTATGGATTTCTTTAACTGAGGAGGTGTCAGTTTTTCTTCGATGGTTTGTCCTTTGAGACATTTTTTATTTCTTTTTTTTTAATTTTTAAGATATTTTTGGGGGGATGGCTGAAGGGAGAAAACAATAAGGCTGGTGCTGTCTGAGATATTTTGTGAAAAGGTAAGTCTGTTTGTGGTGCTGGTTCCCTTTTCCTCACTCACTCACACACATACACACACGCACTTATTTTCAACCTAACTGTTCCTCATCTCATTTTATTACCGGGTTGAAAAATGCACTATGTCACATAAAGTAGACTGCAGACAGAGACAGACTTACCTTTTCCCCCCACACACAATTTCCATGGGGCCAAAGGTGCATGCTGTGAGGAGGTGGATGCTGAAAATGTCAGCACCTAACCTGTTTCCAGGATACACACAACATGTACATTCACCTGAATATTTGGGCTGTGGTTTCGGGGCAAAGCTTGCAGATGAGGGCAGTGGGAGGAGGTGAGAGCATCATAGTTTATTCACAAGCAGGTATGAGCACATGATTCATGTGAGGTTCAGTTTGACAGGAGTGTTCCTCACAACTAAAATAATAAAGAGTACAAAGACAAACATGGACAGACATAAACTCTCCAAATGACACAAGTGATCCAATATTTGAAAATAACAACAAAACCTGCAGGACATGAACAGTAAATGGCACTGATGATCTTCTATATTTTTAAACATTTCATATGGGCAGTAGGGAATATTATTGGGGACTTCTATTTTCCTTCCTGCTACAACTTAGTTGATTGGAAAAGAAACTAAAACCTTACAGAAAACTCATTGCATGCTTAAACCAAATCTCTTGTTGAGCTGAGTTTGAGGTCCAGCATATCTAAGGTTAATACACTATATTGTATTTATAGGGATCTTTTGTAGCATGACTAATACTAATATACCGAGTGTACCACCCATAGATGTATTGAAAATTTCATGAGCAAAAAAGTGCTCACACAGCGAAAATTCCAAAAAAGTTTCCACTCCATGCCGACGCATGTGCATTAGTGTCTTTCTCTGGCTTTGCCTTAGTGAATGAACACATATGACACAAAATTATATATAGAGCCATTAGCAATTTTTAAGCAATTACTAGACATAAGAGCTAAAATATTTGGAATCTCAAAAAGTTTTTGCTTATTTGTTCAAAGTTTGCACTCATTTATTTTGTAATAGATGTGTATAGTAAGAAAAATGTCTCCAAAAATCCAGGGTGTCACGTGACCTGCACTGTAAAAAATGGCTTTGAAACCCACAGTAATTTATTTGTACATTTGTAATTGTTTCTGCACACAGTAATAATCCCACTTCTGTTAAAAACCTACATGTAGGTCAGACTTTGGCCATGACACCAAAATTTATGCAAATCACAGTGCAACTGTGTCTCTCAGTGGTGTTGATGCAATCCATCACTAACATATTCAGTATAAGCATGGCTAAGAATAATAAACAAGATGTAACCTCACTGGGGATCTGTACTAAACTAATGATGATATACTGATGTCTTCTGCGAAACCCACACTGTCAATATTGTACAATAAACTATTTGCCACTTTTCCTTTTCTTGAAGGCTCCAGAAAAAAGCCAACATTTGACTCAAATTAGGCAGAAAACTTGCATACAAACTTTTGCTAGAGCTTGAATGTGATTATTAATCATTGCAATAATACTTTATTAATAGTTTTATTTAACTGGTTTTCTTTCTTCCTAAAACATTTGGTTATTTCATGAAAGGTACTCAGTCTGATGATCAGTGTGTGTGCTGCCTTTATACACTTCACAGACACTTGCCTTTCTTTAAAAAGGTGTGATATTTGAGTGATTAGCTTGCAAGAGTTGCTTGTTATTATGCAATGATGCAGTGAGTGCGAGACACACTCCACCCAAATGTCCTCAAGGCTCTTGCGCTGCTCTACATTAGCTACCATTTAATTTAAATTCTCTGAATATTCTCCTTGTGGTGTAGATGCATTTAAAAAAGAAAGAAAACCCTGGAGAAAATAACAATGATCCCTGAGATGGTTAGTGCTGGTGACATGGCTAACACCTCACACTAGTCTGACAGCTTGTGTGAAACTGCTTCTTATTTTCAACAAACAAGTCTGAACACTCACACTTGTGACATTACTGATGCGTTTTGCAATGTGTCAAATTTTATGACCTCTCTACTCCCAACAACTGGGTTCTTGTTTGGTTGGTGTTCAACAGTGTATCCAACTACAGTACTTACTGGTACTATACCAAAATGCAGAATCATTTTACAATTTGGTCAATTAAAATAATAATAATGATGATGATCACAATGAATATATTATCAGTAAGAATGAAATTCATCATGCAGTATGTTACATAATTAAATTGCCAGGTCTAAATGACAATGTAGTTAAATTAAAATGAGCTCTGGGTGAACTGACCATCTATCCCTTCAGCCTGTTGACTCCTCTGTTTTCCAGAGCTCTGTGTTGGATTAAAACCTGTTTAAATTTGACTTTGACTTGGTCTATGTATCGCAAAATTTGAAGTATGCTATTACATCAGTATGTGCCTGACATATGACCAGTATGCTATGAATGCATGTGTATGTTTGCATATCCTTGGTGTGTTTTTGGACACATACACAAAGTGTGCCTGTGTATATGTATAGTATGTCTGTACACATACAGCACATGCATGTGTTATTAAATATCTGTACATATTTTTGTACCGTGTGCCTGTCAACACATTCATGGCTGTATTTGTCAAACTATCGTCATGTACTTAAGTGTCTGTGCTTTAGCGTGTGTGTGTGTGTGTGTGTGTGTGTGTGTGTGTGTGTGTGTGTGTGTGTGTGTGTGTGTGTGTGTGCCTGTGTGTTTGTGTTGTCCCAATCTTTCCCCTCTCCTGTGTAAGAAAGCCATTAAAAATTGATTTAGGAAAGCTTGGCTGCCTCTCTCTGCCTTTGTTAGCAATCTGCACTGTTACACAAATGCACCTACACAAATACAAACACACACACACACATGCAAACACAGGAGTATACAACAGCAAGAATGCACTCAGTTATTATGAATTTGAATTCCTTTTTTATCTCTATTGTAAATTGTATTTAAAGAATCTGACATTGATAGACCCCTTAAACAAGGCTTTGGTTAAAGCCAGCTGCCAAATGTTTTGTGTGTGTGTGTGTAAAGGGAGTAAAGGGTAGAGCTGAAGGTGAATGATTAGATTGGGGGTGTTTACAGCTGTGATGTCACTCATTCAGGCGTCACACACCCACACTCAAACACATACGCCAATGAACACACATTTGCACTTGCCTTTCCACATGAATAGTCATTATGTGCAGGTGGATACCATTTGGTGGCAATTGGACTTAATTCCAGCCATATTGATTTAAGTCATGTCATTCAAGCTAAGTGGGGCTGTCATAATCACATGAAATACCTTGAGACACGGAATCAATTGGGCAAAGATGTTCTGACATGAGAATGCTCACACACTCCTATAAGGATAAAGTAGGACTCAATCTCCCTCAAAGTATTTTGATGGTCCTGTCAGCTGACCAATAAAGGAAGGAACTGATTTATTGCTGATTAACTCATTGCTGGATGTTGCAACAACACTACACTAAATGGCTGTGTTTTACATAATCCAGCTATTGTGCATATTCATTATATTACTGAAGTAATTGTGTTTACACTTTCATCCACTTAGTCACAGGGAGACAGACACAATGGGTATAAAATACACATTTGTCTAGCTCTTGTAAACAAGATTACTGAGCCATACAAACAACATGTATATACAGTAATCATGTTTACATTCTTTCATCACTTTATGACAGAGGGCAATGATCTTGGCAAAGGTTTGCATTGGTTTTGTTAGATTACAAAATATAAATTTACACTAACACCAAACAATACCAGCATCAGCATCATGTAGGAGAAAGCAAAAGCAGCCCAAGATGACCAATCACAGTTGGTGGTTTCTACATGTTGTCTCTGCCCCCGTGTGTGTGGTTATATTTTTGAGGAATGCACATCGGAGCTCTGCGTGAAGCCTCTGCAACACCCTGCAGTGAGTCCGCCTCAAGTGCGGACAGGAAACCGTTAGTGGAATAAACAGAATGAAAATAGGATGGAATGACGGAAGAGGGAGGAGAAAAGAGGAGCCCAAATGAGGGAAGGATGTGTTACTCGATTCCCCAACATGCAGGCAGCTTTGACACCCAAGTATTTACACGTGTGTGTATGTACGAATGTGTGCATGGCTGCATGTTTGGATTTTGGCTGCCCCTGTGTCCAGGTCATAGTAAAAAAAGCTTTCTGAGAATAGCCTGACAGACCACTCATTTAACGTATCTGCAGTGGTGACATTCTACTGCAACTCCAATACATTATTTACATTTTAAAGACTATTCCAGCATGATTTCAGTTTCTTGATATTTTGCCTTTGAATATTTTTCACTGCTTAAATGTTCATTCTACATTTCTCTAGTAAAATGGAATGGGAAATATTCACATACTTGTACGGTGAAAGCTGAAATGAGGAAGGAGAGATTGTTTCAGTTTATGCTTCTCAACACACTGCTTTCTGGCCAAATTGTTTTCTTCCCCAAAATAAATCAAAACATGTATAAACAACGCCATGAATCATTTGACAAATGGCCAATGTGCAAATGAAACTAACACGCTTACAAGACTTACAAGACAGTCCGAACACTGAAACAGTAATTGAAGATAGATTTCATATAGTTACTGCATTAAATCACCCCAAAAAATAATGACTCTGATCAAAGATTATGACAGAGGAACAATTGTATTCATCTCAGTATGTGAAGGATGCAGCAGTTAATGTTTAAGCATAAAAGCAGAATGAAAAAAAAACTCAGCTCCACATGACATAGTATACATCAGACTGAAAAAGGAAAACATGGATGAGTTGAAATTTGAAACACAGAAGAGAATCTTCCCAAATTCCTTGAGTTTCTCCCATTCCTCCTCTGCCTTTCTGAATGTTTCAAACGTGCTCATTTAACAAGAACAACTCAAATTTCCCAGTAGAACCTGGCTAATGTGACTTTAATTACATGCAGGAAATCCATCTGCTGAATATCCTCGCTACGTGCCTCTGTTCTTTTGTAAAGCAAAGAAAGAGGGGGGCACAGAGCGAGAGAAGGGATGAGAGAGATGGGGAAGGGAGTGAGAACAGGATACAGAATATTGAAAGATGAAGCCCATAACAAAAAGAGAAGACATAGAAAGACAGGAGTGTTGGAGAGGAGAGGAGGGAGTGAGATATGAAGAGAGGAATGGCAGATTAGAGAAGTGCTTTATATTCTCCTCAGTGTCTGACAGGTACTAATAGCAATAATGATAACACCAATAGCACCACTGGGGCGCATATACACACACACACACACACACACACACACTAGACGCACACACCAAAACACTCAGGAGGTTGTGGAGGAGAATTTTAATGTCCTGCCTGTTTACACATTGCACTTATTTTTGCACTCCCCTCCCCTCGTGGTATTTCCTGCCTCGCCTATATTTGCCTTTTATGCTTTCATCACTGTCCCTTTCTCTTCAACTCCTTCACCTCTCATTTCACCTCCTGTGCTCCTCTCCTTTCCTCTAGTTTCCACCACCTCATGAATAACTAGATGTAAATAACTTACTGACACTCTGAACAGATTGACGAGTGTTGCTCATGGAAGTGACTGCAGTGTCTCTGCTTGACTTAATCTTTTCACCATCAATCATTCTACAACATCAGCGTTTTCCTCCTCCTACTGTAGATTAAAATGCCTATTGAAGATTAATATGCATCCACAACTAAGTGTAAACCACTGTTCAGCTGGATGGTAAAATGAACCATGGAAATTAAAAACCTGCTAGTGTTTTTTTCAGTTTTTCCTCACAAACAGCTAACGTTCAAACAACAGCTTAATCTGATTAGTGCGAAAAATTTCACACACTGCTGATTGGGTTTTGATGATACTTTGGGAAAAAAAGACGCATCTCGCAGCAGCACTCAGCGTTTTCAAAATTACACTGATTGGCTCTGGGGGGGATGAGAGTCAACAACGCGCATCAGTCATGTGGTATTAAGGTTTTCCGACTTTTTCCTCCCATGGTAATTTCCCACTTGTAAAAACCTGTTTTCACTGTAATGGCTCATCAGCGACAAGAAGACTTATCTTTTTCAAAGCATTTTGGATATGCTTCGTCACACTGCTGTTTTTCCAACTTTTTTTAATCAAGAGAAAAGTGGATTTATGTCTACTTTCTCTTGTCTCCATTCTTCCATCTTTCCATCATCAACAAACAAGATTAACTTAAACATAATATTCAAAGTAATGTGTTTCTGTGGCGACACAATTATTAAAGATGTCTGATGATTTTTGGACATTGCACCAAAATGACATTGGATTATTGACCAAGATGTTTTCCATGATTGCGGGATACAGAGCTATCTAATGGCTTTCTCTCTCCCTCTCTCTCTCTCTCTCTCTCTCTCTCCCTCTCTCTCTCTCACTCTCTCTGTCAGTCTCCGTGCCAGACAGTAGCAGTAGGGGGTCTGTCTGTGGTAAAGGAAAACTGATTGTGTAAACTGCCAAAGACACACACATCTATTATTTATGCCTATGAAATACCAGGGGGCTGTTTATGATGCTAGCACACACACATAGACACATACACACACGAGCATAGGTCCACACACACAGGCATGCACACAGACATGGAAATACACTTTAAACATATGCAAGGTAGCCTGCACAAACACACACACACACACACACACACACACACACACACACACACATCATCCTGCTGTAAAGTTTATATTGCTTTTCATCTTTAAGGTTGTGTGTGTCCATTAAACTATCTACACTGTGCTTCACTTCTCTCTCTCTCTCTTTCTCTCCCTCTCTCTCCTCAGGTGTTTTGGTGAAGCTTTTTGCAGTCGCCGCCCTAGTGGAGGCTGCAGGCATGGCGGCTTGACACCCCATAGCCCCGCCCCTCCGACAGAGGAAGGCTGCAGAGCTCTGTGTCATGCCCCAGCACACCCACCCCCCTGGGGGCATCGGCCTGCCCCCACCCTGCACCGCCACCAACCACCTGGCCAGACCTGGTGAGTCGACAAAATGAGAAGCATATAAAAGACAAGCAGAAACTGACAGGACGGGATAAAATAAAAGTGCTCTATTCCATCTCAACTCTGTTCTGTTTGATTATCATCTATTGTACTCCTAACTACGCATGAACTGTCTGTTTTGACAGCTGCTAATGTTAGCATGCTCAGCATACTTGAGCACACACACAAAGGATGAGGCCACTGGGCATGCTGTGGCCGCGTGCCAAGTCCCTCAGTGAAATGCCACATTACTGTATGTATTAACACAGCCAGCAGTCCGCAGACACAAAGCAGAGAGGGGAGACACTTATGCTGTTTTCTTTCCTTTCCCCCTTTTCCTTCTCACATTTTCCTTCTTTCTTTCTCCCACTTTTCACTTTTCACTTCTCATCTTCTTCATCTGTTTCCTTCCTTCTGCCCCACGTTTCTCTGTCTCTCTCACTGCACAATCCCACTCTCTTCTCACATCTCACACCACGGGTACACTCAACAAAAAGCCATCAGAGATCGGGTGGCATAGCAACAGTTATGACAACTGTATGTATGTAAGAGTGTGATTAGCAGATTATGGACACTTCTTTCTCTATATGCATATGAAACAAGCACCAGCAGGAAATTAACAACTACAAATAAAAAAAGAGAAACTGTAAAAACACAGATCTTTGTTTTTCTGTTGGAGAGGTATTGCTGTTCCAGAGGTGTCTGACAAAAACACCCCCAGAAACTGCTGTGTAACACCGAGTACACCAAATAACAGCTCAACACTATCTGTCAGAATCTCCACACACCCACACAGTACCACTAAATCCTTCGTCTGGGCCACTCGACTTCCCTTTGTCTCTAACCCACCACCTCTTTGTTTCTTTCCTCACCTGTCGACCTTTTGTCATCCTTCACTTCATCTCTCCATTAAATCAATACTACTTTTAATCTTTATTGACACATATACATTATTAATATTGCCAAGCATTTGTAGAACAGGTGTTATCTCTCTCTCATCTCTCCTTTGTTCTTTCTCTGTAGTCATCTTGCAGAGCTCAGAAGCTCTCTGATCTCTGCTGTTAGTCTTAAAGATCCACACACACACACACACACACACACACACACACACACACACACACACACACACACACACACACACACACACACACAGAGGCTGAGATCCCAAAAATGTAAACTTTTGAGCAAACTAATATGTCAGAATAATAAGGTGCTGAGAGTTCAAATGATTCTAGGACATGCTCTCTTTAAATGTTGATAAAATTCATTTTGAAAAAAGTTATTTGACAGACAGAGAGGACAGAAAAGATGTGTTTCCGTTCAATATATTGGCAATTTTGGGCAATTTTTTCGAATTGTTGCAAAAATCAAAGCGGTGCTTTCATCAGCTGGGTTAGAAGCAAGAAGCTCTCTGAGTGACACAAAACAAATAAAACAAGAAAAATGGAAAGAATTCATGAATTGTGAATGCTCTTCAGTGTTGGTAAAACTGCATTTATATATATCAGGAAATATTTTCATGTTTTCCTGAACAGATTTTCTAAATTTAACTGAGCGTTTCCCCATCCATGCAAACGAATTGGCACTCGGGTTTACATATAAATTGTGATAAATAGCTTGACCACAAATGCTGAGTTTAAGAAACACTAAAAACCCATATCTGTTCTTTCTATTTGGCAATAATTCAGTTAATGTGTTGTAAATAAATGGATTTTGTCCAGATTGTGCAGGTTATCCCAGAAGCAGAGCTAAAAAGAAAAGTGCTTTGCTGGAGGATAACATCAACCCAAAGTTGGTGGGCTCATAAGTTTAACCATTAGGTTCAATTAAGATTTACAAAGAGTATATGATTAGAAAATAGAACCAAGCAATCATGAAACTGAAAAGAAAAAAAGCTGACAGGGTTAAAAGGCTTTTATAAGTGACAGTAACCATCACAGAAAAAGACAAGACCATCTAAAAAAGAAACTGGAGGAGGAGAATATAAAGTGAGACAGAGGAAGTGAGAAAGATGGAAACAGTGGGAAGCAAAGAGGAGGAGGAAGAGGGATGCAAGATCAAAGAGGTGCAAAGACAGAGAGAAAACAATGAGGAAAAAGAAAGGATGAAGGAGGCGAGAGAGGAGAACAGAGAGGTCTATGAGCGACACAGGGACCATATGGTGCCTCCAGGCCCCCACGATCCCAGCAGACTGTCTCATCTGACACAACACACACACATACATTTGCACACAGGCAGGAATTAATTCTCATTCTCACTCACAGAAACACTCACACTGATTTGACTGCACTGTGTGACTGTGTGACTGTGTGTGTGTGTGTGTGTGTGTGTGTGTGTGTGTGTGTGTGTGTGTGTGTGTGTGTGAGAGAGAGAGAGAGAAAATGTATCTGCATATGTGTTTATGCACCTTGTTGCAGCCCCCAAACAAAGCAGGCAGATTAACTGATCATATAGCTTCTAATCAAAAGAGTGACAGAGAAAGTGACACTGAGGGAATGATGAGCACGTTGAGGATTTGGCTTTGAATAGAGATCTAATACACTGACTAAGGTTAAAATATTTGGTTTGGACTGAAGCCATAATACAGTGACTAAGGTTGCAGCATTATGCATTGCAGCTGTAATACAATGACTAAGGGAGTAGCATCAGGCTTGGAGCAGAGCCACAATAAAGGTTAACTGGCTATAGTGCACTGAACGCTAACTTTTTTCCCACCTACAGCAGCTATCAAAATGTTAAATTGACTTTGGTCAGCTATGAGAACATAATAACAAAACAAATTCATCACTGCATGGTTGGTAGGCGGTGGCACCTTTCAAACCCTGCTGGGATGCTTGGTTTGGCATGAAGCTACTGCGGCAGTGGAGCCTGATCCCTTCACATAGTGTTATATGAGACTTGGAAATAAATAGAAACTGGAATGGCAGCTTGTTGGCAAACTATCCAAAGCATCTGGTAAATTAAAGTGAGTAAGCAATGAGTATTTTAATGTTATCGATCGTTATTTGGAGAGGCACAGATCATAGGTACTAACATCAATTCCCCAAACAACAAACTTTACATGGCATTTTCTCAGTTTTTCACTATAAGCATTTGTTCTTTCCTCTTTTTTATATGCATACTCTTCCATCACATACTGCTGTCAGAGCACTGTGACCTTGACTCTTTATCTCATTACTAGAGGTGGCTTGTAATTTAGATGATTTAGGGGTTAAAGTTCACTATCTTGTAGTCAACTTGGCTACAAGTGCCATGTTAGATTACTATTGCTTAGGTCACCTTGTACTTTCTCTGGCTGTGTATAATGCTTGCAGAAATTTTCTGGCACATACTTTCGATCACAGGTCACTGGGTTGATTTCCCTTTGCTTCTTTTGACTATAGTTTAGTTTGGTTCAGGTACAAATGGGATGTGCCAGGTGAAATGCACAAATAAACGGCACTGGGGCATTGGCAAGGATCAATCTGGATAATCCTCCTAACCACAAACAGCACCGCTCCAGTTTAGCACTCAGAGAAACGATCCAGTATTACACTTGTAGCAGGTCTGGTATGGATCCAGTATGAGGTCTGATAAGCTACCATGACCATAGCAATTCCCATTCCTGAGAGAAAATAGTTCTGTACTCAATAAGTAATCATAGAAAATGGCTGATAATAGTCCTAGATAATACAGCCATTGAGATGTGTCTATCCATCTTTCTATTGTCTATCTATCCTTTCAATTTCTGCTTTCATTTCAAAAACATATTGGCGTGAAACCACAAAATAAATAAATGAAATGTCATAAAACCATGGCATTCAAACAACACCATGACTACTGTCTCTCACACATTGTGAGTATGTGTGTGTGTGTGTGTGTGCTTTGGATCAATACCATCTGTCCGTCCATCCTCCTGAAGAGTGAGTGGGCATACATTATGACCTGTAACCAATCCAAGACAGAATCTATTCTATTCTAGTCACACTAATGCGGGTGTGACATCAAAAAGCCAAGCGTCCTTCATTTCTCTCCAAATTCTAAATGTAGTCAGCCTTGGACTGCGGCCCAGCCGAGTGACCAGTACTAAGCAATGCCACATCCATCAGAAAGATGATGAGATGGTGAAATATATGGCATTTATAGCGGATGTGCTGATGCTGGCCAAAGATTATGCTTTAGGGATAATTTGTTTCCCCTCACTACTTCCCCCTTTGTCCCTTTCCCCTTTATCTGTCCCATTCTTTGTCTTACCTGTCACTCTAGCTAATTAATAGCCACTTTCACAAAAACAATGTCATTGCATGTCATACATTCCCATGGGCCACACTGTTGTGTGCGTGTGTCACAACAAATTGATACAGATAGCATGAATTAGAGAGACAGATCAGCCTACACGTTACCCACTCACCCCTTCAAGTCAAAGTAATGATTCTGTCTTACCAATGCAGAATTCATCACAGGAGAAAATGGACACAGGGGCAGAAAGCGTAGGAAGTAGAGAAATGGAGAATGAGAAAGGGACAAAGGACAGAGTAAACAGGAAGGGGAGAGAGAGAAGAAACGAAAGCAGAAGTAGAGAGAAATAATTGGAAGTAATCACACAGGAAGCTACAAAGTAATGTTTAAAAATCAGGATTCTGGAGAAAGGCTAATCCAGTATTTCCTCTCCTCTCATCACACTGTCAGCAGGAGTACAGCCTAAACCCCTACACCCTGTTCCTGCTTATCCGTGTTTGTGCGTGTGTGTGTGACCATGACTTCCTGTGTGTGAGTAAGCGATTATACACGGTTGCGCCTGGGAGTCAGATAGAAGCGTTGTGTGCGTGAGGGAAAGCGATAATGTGGGTTAAATGATGGGATTTGATGTGAACCGCAAACTTCTCTCCCTGTGCTTCCTCTCTTTAATATTGTCTACAGCACTCGGTTGCTACGGTAACACAGCGTTACCTTGTCAGTGTTGACATAATGTGGTGGCACTGCTGGGACCTTGACATTGTGTGTGCATGTGTGTTATGCATTCTTTTATATAGCGCTTATGCTAAGCCTTTGACAAAAAAAGCCATACAGATATAGCGAGATGGCACACTGTACATAGACACTCATACACACAAACATTTAGTGGGATGTTTGTGTATGACATGCACACAGTGGCTGGCTATTTTCCATCTGCTGACTAAATGAGGTCTGGGGTTACAGTGGAGATCAGACATGTAACAGCCTCTGACAAATTGCACAGACAGTGTTGCTGTAGAGAAACAGGCTGCATGTTGAGATAATATAGATGGAGGATTACGCAATATAGATGCCAAATAATACATTATAAGACACTTTTACTCAAACTGATGACACGGCTTCTGTTTATCCATATGTTTCTTCTTATAAACTCAAGAGTAAGAGTTTTCTATCACAAATATATATTGCCTACCATTTTGTATCATTTCAATCAAACAAAATGTTACTATGACTGTTATGTAAAAGATACACTTTAGTAATAGGTTATTAACAATATGCCAACATTATTGCTAGTAGTACTTAATTGAATTACTTATCATTCAAGAACACTTGTTAATTAGTGTGTATTAACTGTACACAGTAATCATTATATTTTGAAGATGACTAAATAAGCTAGATGCATACAGGGTGGGCAGTATCTTGAAGGTTGAACATACAAATAATGTCTTCATTACCAATTAATCTAGCAGCTATATTTTTATTTAAAGACCAAATTAAAAACAAATTATTTGTTTTGTCCAATTTATAGTCAAAAACATATGTTATGTAAGTCAAGTAGTTGGGGAACTATTTCTGTATACACAGGAACAGAAGGAACAGGAACTCAGCTTTTTGCATCCATCCAAATTCCAAAAACAAGTCAAGGTGAAAGAGAGCGAGATGGAATAAAGATACCAATTAAGATATTGGTATCCTAAGTCACTTTATAAAGATTTTATAAGTTGTACCAAATAGCTTATCAATGATTCATAATTGCATTATAGATGCCTTATAAGCAACTTGTCACGTTTTAAAAAATAGCTATAAAAGGAGGACACATTCTAAAATCTGGCACCAGCAAATGTTTGTTTGATTCATCAAGTAATGATTTCAGCACCACTGTTTAATATGTTTGCTAAGCCAGCTTCCAGCCATCTCTTAGAGGATAAAGGAGTTGTTATCTTATCAATCTGCAGAAACACTGTACTGTGGTATCAGGTAATGTATCAGGTATTTGGAGTCACAGGAGTCAAATCTTAACTCTGTGCTGATAAAGTAGCAGGATAGATGTGAGTCAGACTCCTGCCTAGTGGACTGTATAAAACATTAAAGAAACACAGACGAGTTTGGTGTGTTGCGTGGAGGACAGCTGGTCGTCTCCGTAATAAGATAGCAGCAAGTCTGTCGCTTACATGGAAAACAGCTTGGCCCCTGGTAGCATGCAGCTAGGCTCAGTAACAGAAGTGCTTGTGGTGGTGACATCATAGCTGGGTCCAGTGTCACCCATGGGCCCCTGGATATAAATTTACAGACAGCTGAGGCCCCAGAGTTGTCACGAGGTGTCGTCTAGGAGATGCTGTCAAACATCACGCGCCAGAAATTATTCTTATTAAGTTTAGGGTGTGTGTCTATGACAGTGAAACAGTTAGAATGACACATTTTGTAAAAGGTATTTTAAAAAATTAAAAGTACGAGCGTATGGATTTATGTTTGTGTGTCAGTATAATACTATAATCCTATAACTTTGTACAGAAAGAGAAACTAAATAAGCATGAGGTACTGCAAGTCAGTGACTACTTCATACACTACCACACACACATACACACATACACACACACACACACACACACACACACACACACACACACACACACACACACACACACACACACACACACACACACACACACACACACACACACACACACACACACACACACACACACACATACAGGCACATGAAGATGCACGCATAGAACCTGACAGTTAATTATCCTACTTCAAAGATTATCAATGACTAATGTCTTATTTACACCCTACACAACTTCACACACACGTTGTCGGAGAGGATATATCCTCCAAGTAGGCAGTAAAATTTAAATAATAGCTCCAGGCATAATTAAACTAAATTTGTAATTTGAAAGCAACAAAAGAGCTTGAAAAAATTGTAAATCTCATTATCAAGAGCAATCCTTCACTGTTCATTTGCTATTAGAAGCCCTGAAAAAAATATATTATATTTTTGCTTCACAATAATAACAAAAATCAACTATATGAGATAAAGACATTAAGAAGTCTAATTAAAAAGCCAACTGATCAATAATATCACTCATTCTTGAAGAGCTGCCACTTTGAAGCACTAGATTGTAGGGGGTCTGATGGGTTATACTGCTTAAGGAGTTATCTCAGATGTAGTGCAGCGATCAAACGGGAACATCGTGTTGCATTTTAATGTTGTGCCTTAGCTTGTTTCCCATTGCTGAGAGCAATGCCAGCTTACATTTGCCTAAAATGTCAGCACTTTTACGGCATGTGTTTGGGGATTCTTATAAAAAATTCAAAGTGAAGTCTGTTTGAACTGAATTAAACTGCACAGAACCACTTAAACTTATTTGGACGGAACCTTCCCATCTTCCTCCGAATGTTTCCCTGCTGGTTTGGCTGCATGGAGCGCTACAGCAGAGAGAGAGAGAGGATTTGGAGCAGCTAAAATAAGCCGAAACAACAACCACCTCCTCCACGAGAGCAGCTAAAACCACTCATAAATGTTAGAAGATCGACTTCAGCACTGAGGGAGGGTGGGTGGGGTTGGGGGAGGGGGGTTGGGAGAGTTACAGAAGGAAGTACAGTAACAGGAGGAGAAGGGGATGGGATGGGGTGGAGGCGGTTGGGTTGGTTGTAGTGGAAAAAGGAGAGGAGAAAAAATATGAGCGTGAAGAAAAATACAACAAAAAGCCTTTTTGACAATATATGAGAGGGAAGCTGCAAAATAAACACAATCCCTCTTAGCATGCAGCTCTCTGTCACCCCCCCCCCCCCCCTCTCTCAGTTGTATAACAGCGCTTCTACCTCTGAGCCACATTATCCTCACAAATCTCCTTTGCTAGTCTAACTTTTCAAACAGCTCCAACCTGTTATGGCAAATTCACATCCTTCAATTCAATCCCTCTAGATTCCTACTGAGCTGCTGCAGTGAGAGATCGGCCGTCTGTAGCATTTCCACTACAAAGTAAGACGGCGCAGGACGCTTGAGGATACATCAAAAATCTCCCCTTTCATCCATTTATGAAGTGGAGTTAATTTTTCCAGAGATTAGGATTATACTGTAGGATGGAGCAGAGTGGATAACAGACACAGGAACAGTTCCCACACACACACACACACACACACACGGCACAGCATTTGGTTTCTGAACCATCAGGGTGCAAAATGGGACACTGTCCTGTTTAAGGGCAGTCATGTTCTGTCTGGCAGGTAAAAACTATGTCTGGGAAAAGATGCTGCTTCCAGACTGCTGTCAAAGTGAATGCTCAAAACGTCTGTATAAAAAAAGCGGTGGTTTCCAAAGGTTTAAAAAAAAAAATTGTTGTGACATTAACTCATAAACTTTAATGACCATGGGCGCTTACGAATATAAAATTAAAACAAAATAGTCTGTGAATTTCAATTCCTCATTTAGAGGTTTCTTATTTGTACATTCACCATTAAATGTATTTTTACCATGAGGAGGAGAAGAAACATTACATTAGGATTAAGTGAAATGAAGTGAAATTCATTTTGTATTATGGTTTGATTGCTGCTCTTGTGATTTTGATTGATCTCTTAATTTGGTAATAACTCACAATTAACAATGTGTGACAAGTGTCTTTAGCACAGCTGTAGCTAATGAATCCAAAATCCATACCACTTCTGTAATATTTAAATACATGAGTTGGTTTGAAAGAATGACAATAGACTGATTATTTGATCATGAAAAATAGTGTTGGTAAGAAAACTAGATATTTTTGAGAGTGAGTCTAAAATTCACTGTAATTTACTAGATCCTATACTGGAAGTCTATTTATGATTAGATTTAAGGGAATAAAACATTACTGTATTGGCATATACTGTATAAAACATCATAATTCTCTCATTCACTGGGTTTTATAAACTTCATATTTTATCAATGTTGAGAAAGAGAGACCCTGAGGACAGCAAAGTTACTTTAAAAGAATTATGTGACTTTCATTACGCAATCATTCATACCATATCATCTGATATTTATCATGTCGTTTTGTCTTTTTTAACTTCTAGACTGACATGTAAACGGGTATTTCACAGGGTTTCATCACACTCAGCGCCAGGCGGTCAACATGTATGGTGAAAAGGAATAATGTCCTGATTATGAAAAAGAAAATGAGAAAGAAAGCAAATGCAGAGAAAACCAGACAGAGAGAAAATACAACAACAGAGAGAGAAGAGAGAGAGAGAGAGAGAGAGAGAGAGAGAGAGAGAGAGAGAGAGAGGTAAAGTGGGACAAAAGGCTGGTATGCTGAGAAATAGATGCTAATAATATGATGATGCAACTCATGGAATCGGCTGGTGAAGTAAAGAGTTGTGCAGGAAGTAAAAAGTGCTGCGTGTGTGTCTGGAGTTTAGGCGGAGTAGTTTTGTTAATATCACGCTTTGTTGGTGCTTAACACACATGCACGCACAGGCGCACAACCATATGCCGGTGCACACACACACACACATGGTCGCACCTACACAAAGAGATAAAGCATAAATCGGGCTGGAGCCATTGGATGGAAGCAAAGTCAGCCACTGTATCGAGACACTGAGGGAATACAGAAGAGCGAATGAAAATAAAAGGGAGTGAAAAATGAAATAGATAAAGAGACACAAGTTGGAGAGAAAGAATTTCAGAGTAGAGAGAGAGAGAGAGAGGGAGAGAGAGAGAGAGAGAGAGAGAGAGAGAGAGAGAGAGAGAGAGAGAGAGAGAGAGAGAGAGAGTGAGAGAGAGAGAAAGGCAGATGCACAGAAAGACAGAAACAAACAAATAAATATGAAAAGGAATGAATGAAAAGGCCTGGATTGATAGATGCAAATAAAGAGAGCAAAGTGTGTGATGATGGAAAGAAAAAAAAAGATCTAAAAACAGCCAACCAGGAGAACTTGAAACAATGAATGAAGTAAGTTAAAAGCAGAGAAAACAAAGATAATGAGTGGAAATGATGAAACGACTGCAGGAAGAAAAAATGAACTGAGAATGCAATAAAAACAGAGGGGATGTTCTTCATCAGTGTCACGCTGTACACACAGGCATACACAGACAAAGACAAAGACAGACAAACTCACTCATAAATCCAAAACTACACACACACAATTATAGTTTTTCAAACAGCTTTGTGACTCAGTGAAGAATAGACTGCCTGCATGAAAATAGTAACCAGAGCAGCTTAGAAACTCACACACTGACAAAATGTTAGCACCAAACTATGTTTAGTTCTGCAATGATCGATGATGATGGAAACTGTGTCTTAAATATGCAGGATTATTTCCATTTTCATAGTAAAAAACCTCCTCATGGATGTGTAAGCTGCTTTTTCTCGAGGTTAAAACCTCCATGCAAACATCAGGTCTGCGGTACAAAATGGTGGAAATGGAAATTTTTTGTGTAATTCCACCATTTAAATAGCATATCAAAACTGCCTCAAGCATAAGGAGGTATTTCATTAACCCTGTGCTGCTGTTCCCTCCATTTCGTCGTTTTTGGACTCTTTTGAATCTTTTCCTCAATACTCTGCATGTATCCTTTAAACAACTGTAGAGATAGTTGTGGTTTCTACTTGCAAATTCTGACTTGTGACATACATCTAACAAAATGTTCTGCAATCTTTGGTATTTTATCCCATTCATCTTTCTGCATTTGTACTCCTCTTGTACTCCTGTTGTAATCTTCTTAATTGGTTTCAACACTAATCAACCACTGTTTCTCTCTCACCTCCTCAAGTCTTCCTCTGCGTCCTCTGCCTCCTGGCTGCGCTGCTGCCCCCGGCCTCCTCCTGCCCTCCTCCCTGTCTCTGCTCCTCAGATGGCCTGGTGGTGGACTGCGGGGGCCGAGGTCTCTCCTCCTTGCCTCCTCTTCAACTCCTGCCTCCGGGGAGCCGCTCCCTCCTTCTAGCCAACAACAAGCTTGCTTCGCTGGGAGCCTCTGCCTTCGCTAACCTCTCCTCTCTGGAGGTCTGCAATCCATTGTTTATTGTGTCTTTGCTTCATGCTGAACATGTTGTGGTTTGTTCTTTTGCTGTTGTTTACTGTGGAGTGTGCAGTGTTTTCTGCAATGACCTTGCACACTGAATTTGGTCCAGGACAATAAGTGACATCGTATATTGACTGCAGACAACCTGTGCTCTCAGTCTGCAAAGTTGAGAGTTAAAAGTTTCAAGGTTTTACAGGACTACCATTAGCTTATTGTGTGCAAAACCCAGCCAAGTTGGTATTTAAAGTAAAACAGCTGAACATGATGGATAGTTTCTGTACTTGCCAAAAAAGAGGGTTGAACGCTTGTCTCAGTTTCTGCCTCAAGTTTTAGAATGATTTTTTTTAGAGGGCACCTTAGATCATACTGGATTAAACACATTAAATAACTCTATTCACAGTAAACTTTAGTCATTGACCAGTTAAATTGAAAATATATAGTACACTATATCACTGCATATTAACCTTTTCAGGAAGATATACCGACACATTGAATAAAATGAAATGGACATGACAAACTATTGACTGTAAAGCTGTAGAAAAAAAGAAGGTATAAAATGGCATTAAAATTTTGTAGCATTACATTTATTTTTTAAAATTCCTCCAGGCTTTGTGCATAAAATATCTCAGATAGTGTTTTAGGTTTTTTTTAGTTTTCAGCAGCAGCAGTTCAGTGCCTGCCATAAATTTGAATGTAAGTGGAAAAGTAAGTGTTGTTTTGTGTATTACAGGAGCTGGACCTCTCAAATAACTACCTAGATAATTTGCCAGCTGGATTATTCAGAGACATGTCCAACCTGACAAGACTGACGCTGCACAACAACTCGCTGACAGTAATGGACAGAGACCTCTTCCAGGTACACACTGCAGATTATACAACACTTCGCCAGATTAAGTATACAGTACAGTTTGCTAACAGGGCTGAAAATAATCTTATTCCAGCAAAGGATCAAGCACTGAGCTAGATTTTATCAGGTAATTATAAATAGTAATATAATCTCTCTCAAAATGCATGCCTGTTTAACTGTCTGTCATATACAGTACTGTGTGATAGTTTATTACATAAGTCAGTCCACCAAAAGACTATGAGAATAAAGAGAGAGCAGTAATGTTATAGTGTTTTAAGTCATGTGCAGCATCCTGCAGACTCTGCTTAGAAGTACAGCCAACCTAAGCAGATACATACACTAACATGACCAGGCTTTCATCCAGATGGTAAATTAGTAATAAACCATTTGCTCAACACTTTCATTCGCTTTTACCTGAGCCAAAGCCTTCTGTAAGATAAGCTTGTGTCGTTACTTCACTAGGGATCTCAAATTCAACACAAATAACCCATCACTTGATGCTAGCGGTGACTCTTGGCAACACTTAAAGAAGTATATAATACTAGAATGGGTTTTGGGGAAAGTGACTCACTGATTATATACTGTATAGTCATTAACTGTATGAGTAAAGATACGCAAACAACAAACTAGTCTCAATGTTTCTACAGGGTTTGGGGGGTCTCCAGAGTCTGGATCTATCCCTGAACGGTCTGTCTTCTGTTCCACTGGGGTTACTGGATGAGCTGCAGAGCCTCAGGTAAGAACTCTTTAACATAATGTTTGAACTACAGAAGAAATTACTGGAAATTAACTATAGGAAGGTAGTTAAGGAGAAAAGTCAGATTTTTGAGACTTGGTGTGGAATGATCATGAGAGAGACTGTAAATTAACAGCAAGAGGGAGAAAAATCAATCCAATAATATATGTATAATAAGAATATTGATCTGATATTGATATACCATATTATGGCAGATTTTTATAGATTTTTAAATTGATGTCCAATGCTATAAGTTGTTTTAATTTCTTAAGAATTACTTAAGACTTAAACTTTTTTGCATTTTTAAGTTCCTTTTGCTACTTTTTAGATACAATTTGCTTGGAATCATTGATTTAGTTTTTTGTAAAACAATAACAGAACATAATCATATCACCAACATACAATTACGCCAAAATTCAACACACAAAAATATTGAATTATTACATGGTAGTGGAAGGACAGTACATGAAGTGGCTGCTGTAAAACCAATGCTGCAAGAGTAAAATCTCTATTGTTGGAGTTACGAGAGTAGGTGAATATTATTCATCATTCTATCTATTCCATAGGTGGCTGTCTCTAGCGGGTAACAGGCTTCATGGTTTGGAGAGGGCAGCGTTTGAGCCCCTTGTCAACCTACAACACCTGGAACTGGGACACAACCCCTGGGAATGTGACTGCAACCTCCGCGATTTCAAACATTGGATGGAGTGGCTACTTTACAGAGGTGGATGTTTGAATTATGTTACGTGAGCTTTGAAAGGGCTCATTTGATTTGTATTAGGGGGTAGGACAAGAGGTCAAAGACGTCATGAAGAAGTGGGTGGAAACTAGAGAAAGGGATGTGGCGAGCTGTGTGTTTCCATCCTCGTGCTTCTCACTACATAATATAGCTCCATTGGTGTGTGAATGCTCATTACTGTGCTCATTGTGTGTTTGTGTTTACTGTGTGTTATCCATGTGTCTTTGCAAGGCTGTAAGTACATCAGATAAGCACAGCTGCTCTCTGCTCTCCCTTCATGTGTAAAAATCTACATTCACCTCAGCGCCTCGGGCCTCAGCTGCCCCGCTAATGAAGCATTTCTTCTCTTTTCTGCTCCATTCTCCTCTCTGCTTCATTCTGTTCTCTTCTGCTTTGCTGGGCTCTCCTTTCCTCAGTTCAAAGCACTTCTCGTCTACTTCAGACGAAAACTGACACTGTTAATTTAAAAATCATCAGAGTAGCAGGGAAAATTACAAAGAGACATTTCATAGTTGAACACCAAAGCATGATAGTTGCTGTTAAAAGGGGTAGATGGTGATATGTGTTATAAGAAGTAAGACAAAGCACCAAACGAACGTGAAAAGCTTAGTGACAGTAACCTGTGTTGACTTCTGTCTGCTTCAAACCACTTCAAGCACGCACAGCTGGGATATTTGGAGATATTTGGAGAGAGAGCACTCTGTTTGCTGAGGGGATTCATTTGTCACACACTGAGATAAAGCATCTAAAGCATCTGGGGGCTAAATGGCACTTTCCTTGTACTGTCTTTCTTTATCGTCCACCTTTAGCTCATTGTTTCTGTAGCTTAACATATCTGAGAATCCAGATCAATGGCTTTCTAACACTCGACCACGAGACAAATACAATGTGTGGAGACAAATGCGGCATGTGATGATAACAAAGTAGATCCCCCACCCTCTCGCTGCCAGTGGGAATTAGTGACTCAGATATTTCTCTCTTCCACACACACACTAGAGCTCTGTTGAAGCTAGGCATGTCATCTCATGAATTATAGAAGGGCTTAGTTGAGGCTATCTCCAACTTAGTGTGGAGGGCACAGCAAACTGTGTGTGTGTTAAGTGATGTATGACTCATCCTAGTGTTGGCACAACCAACCCTCTTCTCTATCTTTTCCTCTCTCTCAGTTAATTGGTAGTGCTTTACAGGCATAAGGCATTTTATAAATGACCTCTCCCTGTCCTCCTGTCTCTGCACCTTTTTCTCTCTACGTCAGGGGGGAAAGTGGATGCGGTGGAGTGCACACTACCGAAGGATCTACGTGGGCGAGACATTCGTGGCGTTCCGGTGGAAATGTTCAACTACTGCCTCCAACTTGAAGATGAGAACGGAGGGGGAGGTGATGGTGCCCGGTCCGGACAAGGAGGTGTACCTCCTTGCAGCAAGAATGCTCTTAACCCCAGTGGGGCGACACCAATGTCTGACAACAGTGGCAACAATGGTGATGACTCTTCTTCAAACACGGGAGGAGGGGGTGGAGGTGGAGAGGCGCCATCGGATTGTGTTCGAGCCCGTTACCGGCCTGTGAGCGTACGCCGTGCAATTGGCACAGTGGTGATTGCCGGCGTGGTGTGCGGCATCGTTTGCATCATGATGGTTGCCGCTGCCGCTTACGGCTGTATCTATGCCTCACTGATGGCCAAATACCAGAGAGAGCTCAAGAAGAGGCAGCCGCTGATGGGCGACGGGGAGGCAGACGGGGAGGATAGGGAGGAGAAACAGATCTCCTCTGTGGCCTAGAGGAGTGACGGGCCGGGGGACGTTTGGCATGTCAAAGGGTGAAGGTTGGAAGGGGTGAAAATTAAAAGGGCTCAAAGAGGAGAGAGATAAAAAAGAGCTTGTTTTATGCACACAGAGTTATTGTATCTCTCCCTCTGACTCTCAAACCGACACCTTTCCTTTTTTTCACTTTTTGTCTTCATTTCTTTGTCCTCTTTCTATTTTTAACCTCTCTGTTCCTCTCTCTAACTCACTCGTTGACACACACATACCTTATCAGTTCCCTTATTTTCCCTCCAATTTGGAGCCATTCTCACTGCAGTATTTGTTATCAATCATCCCTCCAACTCGTCTACCAACCACCTACTGCTGCAGTTGGCTGCTTCTGAGTTTACCATCATATCAGCCGAAAAATGGCTCACTCTAGTATGAAACATATCGTTTAAGCTGTAACAAGACACTCACAGTGTACAGTAAACTGGACTGACTTTTCAGGGATTTACAGTATTTGCGGTGTTGACCAGACCAATAGTCACAATAATTATAGTATAGAGTATAATTTGTGGTATTAGGCAGTGCCCAGCCTTTCATTTGTTTGCATCTTTCTCCTCCTCAACCTCTCTGAAGCCAGTAGTTCCTCCAAAATCCAAGATCCTTCACCCTTGTCTGGCCTAATGCTCCTCTGATGTTCCCCTGGACCTCCAAGTCCCCATGCAGGAAAAGTTTCCCCCAGTGTTGGGAAGCTTGGGGAAAACAAGGGAAACTTTATGGCTAAACACAAAGAGATGTCATTTATATAGTCAACACCTCTCTACCGCATTGTCACAGAAAGAATACTGGTGATACACATTATGCGTTAAAGGGAAATCACTTAAAAGGAAACGAAAAAAGAGAGTCTATTGAGTCTCCTGTCCCTTTGGACTTGCTAGAGATGTTTAACACAGAGCAGGAGACCATTCGGACTAAGAAAACGATCACTGAAATGTCACACTGAAATGAGGTCAGGAGTGACGGTGAGATACTCTGCCCTACTTGGACTAGATCTCAACTTTTCTCTTGATCTTCTTGGAACTTTTAAGATCCACCAAGTGTCACAGACAGCAGCTGTATATGAGATTCAACAAAGGATTTTTGGGGAACAAACCATTTCAACTGGAATTTGCTGTATTTGTCACTTTGTTTCCTCCGAAAAAAAGCGGCTCTTGCTTACTTGATGCTTGTTAAATTATTGTAATCAGTATCTGGACAGATCAAAAGCCTCTAATGATGGCAAAAAAAAGTGATCTCACAAATTTTCGTGGTATTACTCAGACTATGCTTCTAGGATGATTACGAAAAGTCTTCACACTGGTTTTATTGTGATTTAAAGAACCACAAACTTTGCTTTAAGGTGAATATTATTTGCTCATTTTCAGACTGATTTCATCCTCAGTGGTGAATGTTTGTTACTACGGCAAGTAAAAACAACTCAGAGAACACTGTCTCCTGACAAGGACTACAAAAAAGCATCTAAGGACTATAATACTTAAGACTCCTGCACTTTATTTCCCTGATCAGTTCCCCTCTGACCTCCCTCTCCCCCTTCCCTTCCTTCTCTTTCTTTCTAAAATGGACGGTTTGCCCCGAAGGATTATTATGAACAAGGGATTAAACTAAAAGACGCTGCTATCCCCCCTCCCCCTCATCCTTCTTCTCCTCCTCCTCTTTTTTATCCCTTTATCTCTCCATTCATCTTTCCATCCAGTGCTATTTATGGAAAGTTTTTCACACTTCGTCAAAGACTTCAACCTCCTTTCTGTCCCTCCTCCCATAGTTTTGTACCTTGTGTTTTTCCTGAAAGGTCTGCAATATGCAATGGAAGTTGTGTCACCATAACATGAAAGCACTATTGCCAAAGAGCCCTTCTGTTATCAGCTGAACAGTCACCACTGTTTTTTTGTGAGGAATCTGTTTGATTAGCACTCCTTCTTGGTGAAAACTTGTTTGCTTTACAAAGTGTTTTCATGAATATCCTTATTTATGCCTTTGAAATATTTATGTCGACTTTCATGATTAGCAGAGCGGAAGGACATTTGTGTCTTCGGTGACAACAAACATCTCAAGATACAGGCTTTCATTGCATATTGCTCCACTACAGTAGAACTGATGTTCCCTCTCAATTATGAATTGGCTGGAAATAAACCTATATTAATAGTGTGTTACCTTATACCCAGGTATGATGCAGATAAATATATTATATTAGTCTATAATATGGTGTGTTGGCCCAGCGATCCCTGAAATGTTTTTTGACGTAACTGTTTATGGTTTTCTGTATGAATTCATGATGTCTTTTGTTGTTTATGACTTCTATGTTTCATTTTGTTTCATGTTTGGGTATCTCTGTAATATTTGTTCATTAGTCTTGTTCATTTACTTGTGTTCAGTGGTCAGTAAAGTTTCTGTAAGAGGCATAGAAAGAGTTTGGCCTGAATGTGAAGAGGACCCCATGTTGCTGCCTTGTCTCTGAGATGACCAGCGTAGAGCGTAGAGTCACACAAGCGATAAGAAAGCTAATTGTTTTAATATATTATAATTATGTGTTGCAATTGGCAAGATATCTCAATATGTGTGGTTTCAACACTTTTCAATCGGTAGAAATACCGATTCTTTCGAAATACCGATCTTTCAATATCCAAACATGATAACTAGAATGGTTAAGCTGTGGTTAAAGAACAAAACCAAGATAGGAAAATGGTTAGAGGGAAATGGTTAAATAAATTGAAAAATGTCAATTCTGCTTCATTGTATTAGATGGGATGTAAAATCTGAGGAATCACAGGAACACACTTATTCACCACCCTAACATCTTCTGCACATACTTAATTTTTGCTTAATTTATGAACATCACACCACATTTTTGTGTCAACCACAAAAACCCAGATTACTTACATACAAACTAGAGCTGCAACAATTAGTCAGTTAATTAGTGGTTTCAGCTCCTCAGGTGTGAGGATTTTATGCTTTTCTTTGTCATACATGACAATAAACTGAATATATTTGGGTTTCTGACTGTTGGTCTGACAAAACAAGACGCATTAAGATGCCACATTGAAGAAAATACATAATAGATTAATCAGCAATGAAAATAATAGTTAGTTGCAGCATAATATAAATGTATTTTGCATGGCGGCGAGATGTATTGTATAACACAGCAAGATGCACAAAAGCTTGATTGTGGTCCACATGACTATTTGATCCTCCAGTCTAGACTTGGCCAGTCCACTTCAATAATATAAAGAAATGGAGACGATGAGCAGATCTGTCAGCGTCTTTCAATCTAGTCGTAGTGGACAACTTCGTGGCAAAAATGAAAACATGGTGGATTTAAATGATGGGTGTAAGATAGTCCTGAAATTTAGGCAGTAGCTAAGAAGGCAGCAGCTAAACTCTATCTATGACTCTAGAAACAATGTCCTCTCACCCCCTGGTCTGCAGGTTTTGTGTTGTTGGTAGCTAAGTATCTTAGCTAGCTGAAACCTGTTCCTATAGCCTCTGTGTGTAAAGAACAATAAATTATAGTTTGTTACGTAAAACTGCAGCAGCCATGATGACTGAGCGGCTCAAAGACTACATAGCCCAGAATTCTATGGTGTGTTGTGTTATTATGATGATTGTGATTATGAACAATGATGATATGATGGTGACAATGATGAAACGTTTCCTGGTAAATATGCATTGATTTAAATAAAAACATATCACACTTATGTCAAATTCAAATCCAGACCAGTGGCCAGGTTTGAAAGACTACAACAACAATTACTGCTATCACTATTGTCTATTATTTCAACATTATTGATAATTAAATCACACAATCCTAAAACTTATAGTGCACTGTTCAAGGTAGAGATGTTAGCTGTATTTCTTTGACTGAATTAGTGTTACAATTATCATAGGTGTAAGGTGACATTTAGGGTTGGAAGATAGTGAGAAAATATTAAAGCTGCGATAGAATAAACACACAGGGTCAAATCATAGCATGAATCAGCTGTGATAGCATCTCCTCTGTGTACTGTACCTTATCTTGTCCTTTCTGTCTCAATCTCTTCTCCCCCATCCCATTTCTCATCTGCTCTCTCCTTCCTTCCTTTCTCCTCTTACTTATCTTGTCTCCATTTATCTTTCCGTCGCCTCTTCTACCATCATTTTTTTAGTCTTTTCACCTTCTCTTCTCCTACCTCTGCCCTCTTTATACTCTGCTCTGTCAGGCTTCCTATATGTCATTTCCATCTCTTTTTCATTTTCTGCCTCTTTTTTTAGCCTTATTCCTCTTTCTCCATGTCAAATGGCCTCTCTATCTTTTCTTCTTTGCATCCCCCCTCCTCTCTCCTTCCAAGCTCCTCCGTATTTTTCATTTACCTCCTTATCTCTCTTCTGCTCTGTATTTCAGTCGGCCTCTCTGTCAGTAGAAGAGGGTTTATTTACATACAGCCTGCCAGTTCTGCCACAGAGATACACTAATCCACCACTGAGCCTTAGAACAGTATAAACACTGTGTTTTTTGTAGTCACGACTGATTTCGGAGGAGCCAAATACTTAACTTAAACACAAAATCCCAGCCACAGGAGGAGAAATCAAATCTGTCCCCAAGAAAGCTAAACATTGAAAGAGCTGAGATGCAAGAGGGGGAAACCTGACTAGATTGTGTTCAGACAAACGCTGACACTCAGTGGACAGAAACAGTACTACAACATTTTTAACTGCTTAGCTATGAAAATGCGTTCAAATTCAACAGAAACCAAATTTCACCTCACCTAACATGGCTCTGTTATACACAATTACAGCTTTTTATTTAAAGCTCATAAAATAATAATTATTTAATCTCCAAAATGATACTGTATATTTAAAGGATAGGTTCGCATTTTTTCAAGTCAAAACTATGCTTACATGTCCACATTGAAAAAGTTATTGGCCACGATAACTTGCATTGTTCATACTTCCTAAAGCAATAAGAGATGTGGGGGCAAAATCTTCCAAAATTATATTGTCGTTTTGGTACAATATTACACCTTTGTGTTACTCTTCCCCCACCAAAGCTCAACAATGAAAAACTGTCCGGGGAACAAAAAAAAAGACTGAATTTTGCGATGAAAAAGAGTGCAAATGTTATTATTAAGTCTGACTGCTTAGGTCTCACATTCACTGCTCACTAGCTTCACTTGAACTCTGAAAACTTTAAAGAATTTTGTTCCTCAACAATTGCATGGGAGAGAATCTTGTCACAGGAAGTACAGACGACCAATGAATCTTTCAGTACAGTGTATATTTGGGGATATGAGTACTGTTTCAAGACAGAAAAAATGGAAGCCTATCCTTTAACATGCATTTGTGCAAAATGGCAGCATAGAGTGGGGCGCTGGGGACCTGTCAACTGAAGGAGCTGAAGTTAGTGCCTTTGTCTGTAAGTGTCAGAGCTGCTTAAGTGTCTCTGAGCAAGTCACTGAACATGTAGCAAATGTACAGTTTCTACAGTTTCACATATCTGCATCTAACAGGGATGTTTAGAACATTTATTTGTGCTGCTACACTGAATATTCTGGTTATATTTACACGCATACACATCCAAAAACCAGATAAAGACACAGGTAGTGTACACACTCCCACAAGAACAGGTGTCATACCATACAATAGGTGGGAACAGCACTGCTTTGTGTATGCGTGTGTCTGTGTGTGTGTGTGCCCCTTGACCAGCTGGCTCTTAAATATTTGATTCCCTCATGTTCAGGAGGTAAAAGTGACTGCCAGCATCAAGAAATTCTGTAGATGTAGAGAGGAAGCGAGAGAGCAACGGAATGAGAGAAAGAATGACATGGCAGATAAAACGCACTAACAAGGAGACGAGGAAGAGAGAGAGCATGGGGGAAGTGAAGGGGGAACGGTCTAACAGCTTAAAAGGAGAGAGGTGAAGAAAGGAGAGACGTATGTGAGGGTTTAAGAGGGTAAACAGGAGTGTCAAAGGGTTAAATACAGTGAGTGTGTATGTGTATGTGTGCATATGTAAGAGAAAGTCAGAGATAGCAAGTCTATGAAACATTGATATAGCTTTTCCCTCTGTGTTCTTGTTGAAGTAAAGCAGCTGGTAGAAAAGCTGTTTCACTTGTCTTCCAGTGATGCAGCAGTGAATAAAAATGATAAGCTTTGACTTCTAGCTGCTGACCACCATACACAAAGTTCTACTAACACACACAAAAATCAATTAATCAATTTTAGAAGAGCTTATTTTCTTGAATATGTTTTTCTCAATATTGTATCCCTGCTTTCATGGAATTGTTATTTTTATGTGCAAAGGTTATTTCATATCCATCAATCATTTCTGATATCTAGGTTACTAAGAATTTACAATAGAAACTTTAGGCTATAGCAGAACTCTGGGTTGGACATACTGTGATGTTAATGTTTCTACACAAGCTGAGAGTGAAAAAGAATTAGGTGGAAAAAGAGAAAAAACTGTGAGAATGAGACAGAGATAGGTGTTGAGATTAAGAGAAAGACAGAAACATCTATTTTGAACCCTTTCTCACTTCTGCTTGCTCTCCTGGTTTTCCATTTTCCAAATATAACAGGATTTTCACACCTGAGACAATTTCTACGAAAGCTGTGAAATGCAGATAAGCATATGTGTGTGTGTGTGTGTGTGTGTGTGCGTGTGTGTGTGTGTGTGTGTGAGAGAGAGAGAGAGAGAGAGACACCGAGAGAGAGAGAGAGAGAAAGAAAGAGAGAGAGAGAGAGAAAGAGAGAGAGGGAGAGAGAGAGAGAGACACAGAGAGAGAGAGTGAGAGAGTGAGTGTGTGTATATACAGTGGTTGAGTGTTTCACTGTTCGTCAGAGTAATGAGGCCCCAGTTGCATGCAGGTATACACTCACACACACGCACACGCGCACACACACACACACACACACACACACACACATACGTACACATGTACACACTCTCAGGATGCAGCTCCAGAGTTTGGTCTCAAGCAGATAATTATCACTGATGAGGGTGACACACAGATGGGCATACAAAAATAAACACATACACAATAGCGCACACATCAGCAAGCAGTATAAGAAAGCCAGATGCTACTATAACTATAACTATAACACAAAATGTTTCTGTCTATAAAATACAGAAGAGCACGCACACACTCACACCATTATGGCTGCAGAAACTTCTTATGAAATCATCTGAAACAACTGACAGCAAAGAGGCCGCACACAAAATCTTTGGCAGATTGTAAAAAGAAAGTAGAGAGAGTATTAAACTGCTTTGTTACAAAATGTTTTGTTGGCAGCATTTTCAAGTATTTTAACTATATTCTTTCTCAAGTCAAGTTGCAGACATTTTTCTATTCATGACTAATTAAACTTATTAAAATTTTAATTTAGTTCAAATGTATTGAAATTCCCTTTACTGTTACTGACATCTTTGATAAGGTTTATCATTCAGTGGTAAATATATTTGCTCAGACATGTCTTTAGCAAAAAATATGTGTTTATACAAACACACAGACAAACTAACAGCTAATACATTTATATTATTCGTAAGTATCAATATCAGTATCGGCCTCAAAAACCCAATATTCTCTAATCACATGGGAAACCACATTTCAAACACAACTAACACAATCCTCTTGTCATAACAACACCACAGAACACTCTTCAGTCAATACCTAATTATAGATGTACAATGTGATTTAGCCAAGTAGGACATGTTCCTGGATCAACATCCCATATTGTGTCCTTGGACCAAATCTGTGATCAACCAACCACAGCCTTCTGACATCACCAGTGTACTGCTCCTGTGCATCTTTCAAGATTACTGGGCTAAGTCATGTCTATATGCTGTTTATAAGGAAGGAAAAAGTGTTCATTGCAGATTTTTGTGTGACTCACAATACTAAACAAATCAGTATTAATGGATAAGTCTGGTGTATTTTTTATATAAGTTACTGTCAGTATTTCCTATGAAAAGAGCAAAATGTGTGTCTCATATGAATAAGTTTGGTTCAGCTAGCCACCACCAAGCAGTTCACAGTAGTTTCCAGTAAAACTAAAATGCTCCTGTTCATTTTATTGACACATTTTTTGGACCATAGCAAAAATAGGGCTACATTAGGCTACATCTGACTTCAATTTGGAAAATTTGGCTTAACTCTTAAGAAGCAGAAAGGAATTTTGAAGGAAGCACAGGAGCAGCACACTGATGATGTCAAAGGGCTGGGTTTGGTTAATCACATTATTAGTTCACGAGTGCAATGTACTGTAGGATGTTGATCCAGGAACATGTCCTATTTGGCTGTAAATATAGATGTAATCAAGCATGTAATCAAGCATGTAATCAAGCATGCAGGTCAAGCCAAACTCTTTTTTTAAATTCTGCTAAAAATAATCAAATATGCAAGTTTGTCATTAGTTTACTTCAGGGTAAACCCGGTACATCCAATCAGCATGGCAGAGAGTAACTGCCAAATCAGCACAGTTAATAGAAAGATAAACAACCGACAATCAGCATGCAATCAACAAGTTCAAAGTTCACCAGAAACCCAGCCAGTCAATTTTTGCCAATTCATTCTCAAAAGACAAACAGAGAGTAAGCAGAGAATAAAAAAGGCAGGAGATGCTTTACAACTCTGCAGGGAGAAGTTTTTGCAGGGGAAGAGGAAAGTTTAGAAAGAGAGAAAACATTGGAGGTGTATATGTGAAAGGAAAAGTAGAACAAGAGAAAGAGCGTGGGAACAGTGGAAAAATATATGTGTGTAGAAGACAAACAGACAGAGAGAGTCTGTATCTAAATAAAATCATGGTCCTACCTCCAGCGATGGCAGTTCTTTTCCCCACCGTCACAGTGATAGAAGTGGTGGCGATCACTATTCTCCCAGCTGGTGGAGCAGCAGACACACAATTAGCATGTATATTTTTTTAAAGTACACATGGAAACATACAGTTGATGCATGCATGTCACAAACACACGACTATTCCTGACAAACATGTACACATGCATGAGTGTGTGCATGCACAAGAAACAAAAAGGGAAAAGTTATGAGAACAAAAAAAAAAACACAAACTGTATACTTGAATCATAAGTCTGTCAACACTCACAGTGATAGCGACAGCTGGAATGTTAGTACAGATATCAAAAAGTGTGTATGCAGATATGCAGATGATAGAATGACTTGGACTGCAAAGGTAATATTTAATGAAGTCATGCATTTATATTCAGCGTGTCTATTCACAGTCTTCATGCCAGCTGATGCCAACTGTCACCAAGTCACAGATTCCTGGCAGATTAACATTTTAAACGTTATGTAACATAGATTATCAGAGCTAATACACTCCTAACAGAAGGACTGTGCATGTGCATGTGTTATATACGGTATTATATTGCTGTTATCGAGTCATCTAAGACAAAATATTTCTGTGTCACAATCATGCATTCGGGGAATAATGTAATTTTGATTAGGTTTTTTTTTGTATTGATTATTGTAACATAATACAGTGTCATAATATAACATTATGACAAAGGTAAGAAACATGACAAAACCAAATTTTTACTTCCAAACAACAATTCATCACAGACAGGGAGGCACTGAGTCAGCACAATGCAAATGAGCCACAAACTTTACTGACTCCCTAGGGAAGGAGAGGAGGTTCCCATACTTCAATTGCATGCTCATGCAGTGTGAAAGAGAGAGAGAGACAGTAAGAGAGAGAGAGAGAGAGAGAGAGAGAGAGAGAGAGAGAGAGAGAGAGAGAGAGAGAGAGAGAGAGAGAGAGAGAAAGAGAGAGAGAGAGAGAGAGAGTGAGAGAGAGAAAAAAAGAGGGGGGGGAGAGAGAGAGAGAGAGAGAGAGAGAGAAAGAGAGAAAGAGAGAGAGAGAGAGAGAGAGAGAGAGAGAGAGAGAAAAGCAAGAAAGAGAATAGGTATAGAAAAAATTAGGGGTAAGGAAAATCAGAAGGAAGACAAATAAAAAGAGGAGGCATGCCAAGTATCTAACAGTTTTCCTCTACCCTCCTCCTCCTCCTCATCCTCCTCCTCCTCCGCCTCACTCTGTTTACTCCCTCCCTCTTCCGCTTCACGCTCCACCTCTTCTGCACTGAAGGTGGCGCTATAGTCAGCCTCATAGTCCCTGAATATGTCTGAACACAACACACTACATTTAACAACAACCTAACACACACATCTTCAGAACTATTTGTTTATATTTGTACTTTCATACCACAGTTTAACATGTGGACAGTAATTTGAACCTTTGAGTAAGTGATGGACATATACAGACTCTCTGTAGCCTGTAGTGAAAGGCAGCACTATCATCTGCCTCATATTCACTGAATACACCATAAATCAGTGATATTTAATTTAAGTCTACACTCTGGTGATGATTAATTCAAATTCCTGTCCTTTGTGGCTGCCTAAAACGATTTGCTGTGAATGTGTTTGTTTTAAAGCATTTAAGCATTTCTTCTGCAGTGAAATAGAAAAATTAAATATAGTCCAGAGGGAGAGAAAAGTCATCTCAAAACCACAGATGTTTTTCTGACTCGTCTCAGTTTGAAGATGGAGGTTAGTATGATGTGATGATATGTATGATGACAGTGGCTGTTAACTTTGTCAGTCTGGAGCTGCTTATTATTCTTCACAACAGCAAAATTCCCAGAGTATGAACAGTAGTGAAGGAGAGAACTAAACAGAATATCAATTGGGGCTGCCCAACACTTTCTGGGCATTTTGCCTAATTAAAAAAAAAATACTTTGCAAACCTGTGTTGTAGCAATTTACATAAATACACAATGGTGTGAACAGAAAAGGGCAGTTGTACCCCGCTGGCTATAAAAAGAGCTTGTTACTGAGAGGTTTTTGACCTGCTGAACACGGAGTACAAAATTGTAAGTACAAAAGCACAACAAGTGTATGTGGGTTGTGTGTATGCGTGATTATTAAAGATGTGTGTCATTTTTTAAAAATATGCCCTCTACCTCTTGTCTCTTGTCTGGGCATGTAGTATAGAAACTGTCCAGCTGGGTTCTCAGCAGCTCTGCGGTACCACACTGGGAAATGGTCCAGGGTGAACATATTCTCCTTGTCTGTGGCGGTCAGGAAAGACCTGGGGAGAGATAGAAATAATGTTAAAGAAGAGCCAGCTTACTACAATCTAAAAATAATAACAAGAGGAAAGACAGAAGCAGGAGAAGAGGGATAGAATGAAAAGTGTAATATGAAGATTTAGTGAGAGTTGAAGAAAAAAAAAGATTGAGTAGGATGGGAATATATAGGGTGAGATTAAACAAAAAAACAAGTGGCAAATGAAAGTGGGGAAGATGATAAATTGGATAATACTAAATAGTTTATTCAGCACTGCAGGGAAGACAGACAGAGTTTATTGCATGTCATTCAGTATAACATTTCAGTGTACAAATTTGGCTGATTAGTATAAAATAACATTTTATTTGAAATTGCAGTTGCTATATGCAAAAGTTGGATGTCTCTGAACCCAGATATACTGTACAAACTGTAACTGTGCTTGTCACAGGGAGACATGTGAGCAATTTTAAATCTATTTTCATGTCATGTTGCCAGTCTGGAGGGATACCAAAGTATATTCTTTAGAGGAAAGAATTCAATCAGTGTTGAAATGACTTCAGGCATTTGGTCCAGCTGCCCTTTTTCTGACCACCAGAGGGCGAACTTGCACCTTACTGTAATGTCAGCTTCAATTCAATTTCTAAATTGCCATAATTCATATAGTTTTAACCCTTTTAAATCTTTGTTTTAACCCTTTTGGTTTTGGACATATCAGTATGACTTATTTCCAAAATTGTGCTTTTCTTGGTGTTGATAATGCGCTTTTTTTACTTACTTGGCAACTCTTTTCTCAATGCCAGTGTACCTCTGGAATCTCATCAGGCCTGAACGGGTCCCCAAGAAAGCTGTTTCAACCCCCTCATCCATACTGAGAGAAGCAAAGAGAAATAGAAGGAGTGGGAGCAGACAGAGAAGGACAAAGGAAATGTTGGTAAAAGATAAAATGAGTAACGATGTAAAAAAAAAAGTCCATGTCTGGGTGTCTAGGTTTGCCCGTGAGTAAGTGTTCACCCAGATGTGTTCAGCATGAGAGCGGTCCAATAAGCTTCCATAGGAGCCGTGACCACAGCATCAAATAGAGTTTGTTGTATCAGCTGCATATCACCTGTAGAAAAAAACATACATCTAATACTGATGGTAATAAAAGACTGAGGCATATAAAAAGAGACACAAACTGAGAGAGAACAGGATACATAATAAACATGGGTTACAGTCAACAAAAGACTACTATTGAATTCTAAAGATCTAGATGAACATTTATGGCCACACCTAACTGTTATTGATGTCAAAATATCAGAGACAAAGCTGATACAGGTGTTTTTAATGATGCAATGAGATACAGGCTTTTTACACAGTGGACAGATAATATACTGGAATTGAAGTCTGGGCTTACACTCAAGTTCTGGTTCTTTGCCCGTGAGGAATCGCACCACAGCCTCCAGCTGGCTCAGCTTACGATGCCCCGGGTCAATGTCCGTCTCACAGTAGGTCCTATAAGGACATAAGCAAACACATAGTCCATCAAAAAAATGTACACATATTTACAATGATGTGAACACATGTACACACACAATATTTTCTGCTAGTTCTACTCACCATTCATCGGGTATGGTCAAATCTGGAGCCTGTAGGTCATGAAGGCCTGAAAAAAAACCCAAAAAGGACATGAGAGAAAGAAAGGTAGAAGCAAATACAGAAACATGAGACAGAAGAGAAAGACTTACCCTCCTCAACAGAGACGTTTCCCATGAAGATAAACTCTCCATGTCCTCTAGTCAACACTATACCTAGACTGTCAAACACAGAAGGAAATGTATTATCAAATTGTTGTTTAAATAGAAACAATATTTCAAGTTTCAGTGCTGAATTTAGAGAACAGTTAACAACCATTTTTGTGTTGGCAGTATAAATACTTTCTTGATATACATGGTTTAAATGTGCTTAGGGACGAAGAACTACGTAATTGGCAATATAAATCACACTCAGAACTGTTTTAAGGATATAGAAATGTTTTCAATGGGTAACAATGTAGGCTAAACGGATATTAGTTACATCGGAGTCATAGAGGTATCTTGTCCCTTTGTTGGAATGTTAGATGTTTAATTTCAGAATCCAACACTTCAAGTAATCTTTTCATGAAGGTGAGATTCAAATGGCAAACCTGAATGGCGTCTCGTTGATGACAGTGTAGAAGTAATCATTCTTTAGGAACATAACTCTCGTCTGTGAGAGACACAGAAAAGTAAAGAGTTTAAAAATGAAGCAAACACAGAAAGGAAGAAGTATAGCTTGTTCTGGAGATATTTTAATATGTCCCCAAGGATAAAAATTGCATAATAGAAGAAATGACAATAAAAATGAGGAACACAGGAGAAGAGAATGTAGTTTTTTTTTAAAAAGCAGTCATTAGAGAGGTAAAGAATCACACATCTAATACTTAAGACAGCTCTTCTCCCTGTCTTGACACACACACACAACACAAAAGTACTCACTCCTTTATCCACCGCAGTTCTCACATCTAAGGACATGGCTCCATTTTCTCCTTTAACCATGGCCGTCCTCAGCTGAAAAACACAAATCCCATAAAGATAACAGAAAATAGAAAAGGACAGAAATGTGCGTGTATGTTTTGCGTGTATGTTTTGTGTGTGTGTGTCTGTGTTACCAACCGTCTCCTCAGTGTCTTCCCACTCCACCTCAGACAGATCCACACTGTTATAGTTGGGTTTCGGCTTCAGCTTCTTGCCCTCTTTATACTGTCACACACAAACACACAAACATACAAATGACATCTGTCTTTAGTAGCCCATCTCATTTTTATTATGATTGGTTAATTGAATTAAGTCTATAGGGGAGAGTTATAACATTTAATCCATTTCATCTTCAATAATTAATTTAATAATTCAAGCAAGCAAGTCTTGGTTTGTACCAGAGGTCGTAGTTCAGGATGAGACAGGATGTAGCCATTGTTGGTGATGAGGAAAGCATAACCATGGACACCCAGCTGAAGAGACATGAACACAAAATTGCAAGCTCAAGGAAAACTTCATACAGTGGACTATTATAGAGCATTTGTTTTATGTGTTTCACCCTAGGTTGTGACATTATGTGTGTTGTGGAAGGTTTACCTTGTATCTTGGAGCCATTTTCATCAGTTCTCTTAGGGCCACGTCAGTTCCTACCACTCCCAGCAATATCCCATGAGACAACTATAAGAAAAAACACAGGAGGTTTGAATCACACTGAGAATATATTTGTATTTGGTATGAAAATGTGATATAACATGGTATAGGACAACGCTACATGTTTATGCCCATTATAATCCAATTCTTGGAAAACAGACATCAACTTATACATGTGGAAATGAAAAAAACATTCAAAAGGTTACATTATGGACTCAAATATTTTACTCAAGTTTAGTGAAATGTTTGTTGTGGATAATGGTATGAATGGTGATTAAAAATGAATACTTACAGTCTCTTCCTTCTTGCTAAACACAGGCATTGCCACTGAGGTCATCAGGAGCAAACTCTGGGCCTGAGTGTTGAACAGCTGAGGGACAAACACCAACAGATACACTTAATCCAGGTTTATTTTAACTAATGAGGGAAAAAAACTATAACATTAACTCTGGGAGGTGGGAGGAGTTCATTGCTCTTGGTCAAAAGAGGAAATTTAAGTGAAAAGTTATTGGATTGGAAGGCTATGTTACATTTGGCAAACCTATCTAAACTAAAGAATAACAACAACAAAGCTATGGAAGCTAATTTCTTACAAAGGAAAATAAAGAGAGAAATTCCACATGTAAAAAGAGCTAAGTGGAAAAGCTAGGCTAACTGGAAGCTACTAGAAACTGTTAATCATTTCTGATACTATTTATTTTATGTCTACTCACTCTTCTACTCCCACTCCACTAACAGGTTTAAGCAGAAGACAGTTGGTTCTATGTATGATTACCTCTTTTGTGTTTGGTAACTGGAGTTCAAGGGGATGAGATAGAAGACAACAAACATGAAATGGTGGTAAAAGAAAAAATGGCACAAATGGTACAGTACAGTGACAATGAGACCAGATGGAAAGAGACACAAAAGGAAAGAGGAAGAAACTGAAATAGCAAACAAAGGAAACAGCTTAACAAGAGAAGAAAAAATATGAGAACATTTAAGTGTTTTCTGTGTGAAATGCTTGCTAGTGTTTTGCACAACTGCACATGTTCTTACTCCAAAGAACTCCTATTATCATTACACATTGTGTATTTTTATCTGACTTGCTAATCTTAGCCACTGGTAGACCGACATTGAGGAATGATGCATGTTTTGTTCAGGGCTGGAGGTTGTGTAAAACATGCTGCTTCACTGTGAGTGCTGGCTGCAGTCACTATGGCTGAACTTGCTGTTGATTGGTCAGTGATTAAATCCAAAACTTGCAGGCTGCCACTTTTTTTGTCAGACGGGTGTCAAAAAGAGAGCTTTTTTTGTTTTTTTTAAATACAGAAGATGTGACATTTGTAGAGGATTTGGAGTTGTTGGAAAAGCCCAGTAATGTAACTTTACTGCTTTCTCAGGGTTCAGGTAGTTTGCTAGTGTCACAGTGTTGTTGTTAGGTAGTTTCTGTGGGGGTTAACGGGTGTTTTCAGATCATTGTTTCGATGTTCCCTACAGTTAGTTATTTTTCTAAGTTTTGAGAGATGTATAGAGCATGACATGGTTCTATATGACTAGTAACAGATTGCATATTGTTTGGGATGGAGAGAATTTGAATGTTTCAGTACCATGGAGAGAGGCAGAGGTTACCCTCTAGGGAATAAAAACTGTACATTGGATCACAACCAAATGTAAAAGCACAGGTATCTTCAGACAATTTAATTAAGTCTTCCAAGTGTGTGCTGCCCAGTAAGCACACTAACGATGAGAGAAGGCAACTGACCACACTGTCCATGTAGGCCTCAGTCCAGATGATGTCATGATCATGGTTGATGACCATTGGCCGGCTGAGAACATGGAGGTACTCCATGACGTTTTCCTGGACATCCGCCAGTGTGGAGATGTGTGTGTAGTAACCTGCAGGACACACGATTACATGCTCACACAGCATATCACAGATAAAGTACACAGATGGAAACGTAAGGATTCATAGATTTTAGTAAAGAAAATGTTCACCATATTATTTTTATCTTTCTGTTTTAGTTTGGGCATTAAATTAACAGAAATAAACCCATTTATCAGACATCAGAAAACAATGTATTCCCCAAAACACTAAGCTGTTTTAAATAAAAGATTCTCCCAATGATTTGAATGTGCTTTTGGCGTTCTCTAAAGCTTGGCTTACACTAAGATTTATGGCATTTCTACAAGTGGAAGACAATGACGTCAATGGGATACCTGCAGTGAGGCTGCTAAGTGACAACAAGCTACTGAAACACTGCCAATATATGAATATGTGAATGTGTGCAACAATTTTTTCCTTTTGTAGCATCTCCCCAAGAATGCCACTGTGAATATTATTGAGTAGACTTGCACGCTCAACTGAAATTGAAACTGTAAATCGAAGGTTTTTGCAGGAATATGATGATGATAAGCATGTTTGTCTGTTTATGACAGATATTTTGTTGCTGGCAGAAGCAACTGCCAGCAGTGTACGCAACAGAAGGGAGTGCACCTGTTACCCATTACACACACACACACACACACACAAACATAAACACACACACACACACACACACACACACACAAACTCAAAGATATTATATTTTTTGGCCAGGGATGTGTTTACAGTATAACTGTGCTGATAATCAGGTATTTAGTCAGCGGTTTATGATGTGCATATAGCAGGATAAAGTGATTATTTTCAGTTCTGAGCTGCTGCATAACCCCATATAATTCACAAGAGGGCAGCACCTGATCCCCAGTCCTATAGAGCACCACCTGGCAACACCACAGAGGGCTGACAGACCTCATATGTTGCTAAGAACAACATGATGGGGAAACTATTTAATTTATGACTTGCAAGTGAATGACCAGTAGGCTATACTAGTTTTTACATCTATAATTGTATATCTTGTTGCTGAAATTAGGTTACATCAGTAGTAGAATAAGCATTTAAATCCACAAACATTGCAATTAACTAAAAGAAAGAAGTGCATATGTAGCAAATACATTTGCCATATTTTATGCAGCCAGCATGAAAACTTTTAGTATGACCATTTCCTCACCACCTTAACAATGTAACCCAAAATGTTGACCTTTAGGCTAATGATTCATCATCATTTGCTTATTACCTTTGTTGTTGCAGGCAATCCATTTGACATTATCAGCAAATGTCATCTCTCGTCCAATCAGATAAGTGAATACTCGAACCTGGAGAGACAATAAAGTATATTGTTAGATGTGATAACCCCCACCCACCTGTTACACCAAAGTTAATATACATACTGTATATGATACAATGTGTGTATATTTCAGTATTTTCCTTTGTCCGTTGTGTGGATGTGTGCATGCGTTTGTGCGTGTGAGTGTCATACCCGCCGGTCTGGCCAGTTGAACTCTTCAAAAACCTCCTGAAAGTCCTCCATGGCTCCGTCTGTAATCAGCATGATGGCCTGGTTACACAGGCTACCTTGACCCAGTGCTGCAGCCTACAAAGACACACACACACATACACTATAATGCTTCAAATCATTTTAAAGAAATCAACCAATCCAGGTCCATGAATTATGTCCCACAAATATGAATGTTCGTACTTAAGTGATTTTCTCAATTTTGTGGTGTCAGCAAGTTTTTTCTACTGACACAGCAAAAGGGGACAAACCTCATTGAGGATCTTGAAAGATTCCTTCATTGCCTTTTTCACTTTGCCCTCTCCTTTGACATGGAGCCCGTCAACCAACAGCTTGAAATGCTGGAAAGTGACACACAAGGAATGGACACACATTATCACTAAGCTGCGGATCTTGCCCCTACAGGTATGCTCATGTGAATCGATGAGAACACAGAGAGAAAGAGAGGGATTGTGAGGCAGTGAGTGAAAGAGTCTAGAGGAGGGATTATCCTTGACTCCCAGACATACTGACCAGTTTGAACAAAGTCACCACAGCAGCAGGAGGTAATCAGGATTTATCAACACGCGAACACTTACGCAGAAACACATACACACACACACACACACAATGATGGGGAAAAGTCAAGCCATATGGGGCTCTAAAAGGAATTTAATATTTCCTTACAAATACATGTGTAATTTTTTGTTCTTTGCTGTACTTAACATGTAAATGATACTTAAGTTTAAATATGCTTCTTTAAAAACTTTGCTTAACAATTTATAAAATAAAGTACAATCTATAAATATGAGCCTAAAAACTGAAGAAAACTGAGGTCTCCCTGTAAATGTGCGTGTATACCATGCGTGTGCCCACATGAGTCAATGCGTAAGTGTGTCAGCCAACATCTGTAAGCCCGTTCTGTAACAGCCGGCCTCTCGAGGTATTCAACCAACAAAATCCCTTGCTGACAAGTCATGTGATCGACTTAAAATTGTCAGTGGCCGGTGACCTCACCTGATCTGTGATGATGTGAAGGAGGGATGAAAGTAGGGCATACATCCAACACATAACACTCACAAACACACACACAGACTGAGCAGGTGCTGCAGTTTTAAAAAAAAAACCCCAAGAGAACAGATGAGGAGGGGAAAAAAAGATTAGATATTAACGGTGTTGTACAAGCAAATGCAAAAAAAAGAGAGTTAGACATTTGGGGATAAAAAGTTCAAAGGTGAGGGAAGAGAAGACGTCATGAATTCTTGCTAGAGACAAAGAAGAGGAAATAGGTGGAGAGGATGGATGGGAAGTGGGGGGAGAGGGAGCACCTCTGACTCAACGCAACTCACACAGTCAAATATTTTATGAACTAGTTCTAAGGGTCTCACCAGTAAATCCTTTTATGAACAGGTTGAAACCCTGATAACACTTGTGATGTTTTATCTGTGATGTGATGTCAGCATAATCTTTGTCTTCAGGGGATTAGCGAAATAACAGCTTATGATTAATAGGTTAGAAGAGGTTAAGTGAATTAATTAGCTGTGAGCCTTTGTGAATGCCTTTTGTGTGTGTGCATGCGTGTGTGTGTGTGTGTGTGTGTGTGTGTGTGTGCATTACCTCTCTGTTATCCAGATCAGCTTGTACCAAAGTGCCCTTGAAGCAGGGTTCCACGTAACGGACATAGTCACTGTACTGGAAAGAAAAACGTATAACCGAATATGATTACCAGGCAGCAAGAGTAATTGAGTATTTATAAACGATAAAGTTATATGACCCTCAATTAATCACCAAAAGTATTATAAAATGCCTTAACGATATTATTCTTCACTCCAGGCAATATCTGAAATTGCGGCACAGGACCTTTTTAAATGTTAATAATGTGAGTCATTTAAATTTAAAGTTCAAAGTCATATTACATTATGTTATTTTATATTTATTGTTACAATTAAAACTTTAGATTGTAGTTTTTTAGACCCCTCAACAAATAAATTCAAACGGAAAAAAAACTAATTATAACGCTTATTTCATTTTGCTGCATGGTCACTCCAACAAGAGGAGTGTAGCTTTAAATTCTGTGTAACAGCTTAAGGCCGGTGGATTTGCAGGAAGCGTATGATTACACAGACAATAATACCAGGATAAACCATGCTTATTATGCCGATTTGTAGTTGTAGGGCTACAAACGCTGCCAAAATCCTGAAAAACCTAAAAACAAAATGAATACTTAAGTGTTAATCTTACTACTGAAAAATGAATGCCTGGCATGAACTGAATTTTGCATGTGTTTTGTGTATTTCTGTTTGTTTTAGCACATGTCCTTTTCTATGTATTTAACACAGTCTCAACACTGCACTATAACTGTGTATTAGCTGGCGTGTGTGTGTGTTAGGGTGTTAATCTCTGGTCATCTGTCACACTCTTCAGGACTTAATGTAGACACACTTTGGTGAGTCTTAGACTGCTCAAGTGTGTGTGTGGTTTCTGTGATTGTGATCTTGTGTGTACTTACAGCTATAATGTTAACAAAGTCATTTTCTCCAAGTGTGTCCAGAATTGTGTTAATGGTGTGTTTGGCAATGGTCAGTCTCAGTCCCTTCATACTGCCACTGACGTCAACCACAATCACCACATCTTTGGGAGAAGTGGCTGCTTGGATATACCTGGAGAGAGAGAGAGAGAGAAAGAGAGAGAAAGAGAGAAAGAGAGAGAGGGAGAGAGAGAGAGAGGGAGGAGACGGAGGGAGGAAGCAGTAGACTTTATTTTTAACATAATCTAAATCAAATAACATTCAGCCATGAACACAGACTGTACATCACTTACCAGTAATCTACCAGGCAGACAGTTCAAGCCTTATCCTTTTATTTGGTACTCTGGTCTCTCTATCCAGGCTGACTCTGACTTCCTCTCTTTATTATCGTCCCCTGATTTTACAAGCTCGTTAACATAAATGAGATTTCCAAAACAACCGCAGAGACCGGCAAACTTTTTAAACTGTCTAGCTCCCCAATTTCTGCTTTGAAAGAAACAGTGTGACAAGCCGAACTTCATTTCCTGTTACTGGCCACTAATGCAGCACTTACAATGCTGGTAACTAACCTGCAATAACTAACTCTGTCTGATGTGACATGATACTTAATGATTTTTGGAAAAGACTACTGAAGGAAATCTGCAGATGTATTATTGATTTTAAGTTGTATAAATGACTCATACCATTACTGTACAGGGTAATAGATGACCACATATGTTGATGCTGATGAAAGGATGTAGTTATTTCCTTGGTCAGAACTTATACCATTCCTAACATACCTACCTGTTAATCCAAATTTGCAACTGGGCACCAACAGCTGGATGTCTTGGGTCAGTTGTTTGCCTGTTTCAAACTCTTGGATCCTTCTCTCTACCCAACAATTTAATCAACAGATGCAAGACGGTAGAATGATTTTTCAGTGCCTCTGTACCTGACAACGAGCCAATCTGAGCTTGATTCGTACTGTTTTTGACATAAAGAAAAATATTTTTAAGGGAGTGTTTAACAGTGTTGTGAGTTGTTTAGAGACAAGTAGAGTAACTAATTTTTTGGACTCAATTTCTGGCCAAGAATTAGTTTTACACACTGATAGCTGGTAATAGGATTAAGGACAAAGGGAGCTCATGACTTCACAGGACACCATTTAAATCTGCCTAATTACATAAGTGTCATGACAGTGAACTTGTTGGAACAGACAGTCACAGAGTTCTCTCACTGAATGACTCTTACACTAATTCAAACTGGCAAAATCACATTGATATGATACACCACAGAAACTACTGGTGATGATCAGCCACTCACGTTAAATGACGACCCAGTGTCAAGACTTAATATAATCATGTTTGAATGCTGGAGCTTGAGGTTGAACTTAATTGTGATGATTCTTCTATCACCCATCAGTGCAGACTTACTGGATTTTCACTTACAAAATATGAACAGAGCTACAACTGTTCAGCTGGTTCAGGAGGTAGTCCACTAATCAGAAGATCGGCGGTTCAATTCCCAACTCCTCAGGTCCATGTGTCAAAGCATCCATGTGCAAGATACTGCACTCCTAATTGCCCCCAAAGGCAGTGTCATCAGTGTGTGAATGTGTGTGTGAGAATGATTAGAAAACTCCTCCAGATGAGCAGGTTGGCGCTATCAGCGTATGAATGTAAATGTGATGTAGTGAATGTGGATTGCTATATAAATGCATTAATGTACTATTCGCAGTCCATAAGGCATGACTAAGGAAGGAATACGGCCTTACCAGTTCCTGTTTCTGCAGTCAAATGTGACGACACCATTCTCATCTGGAATCCACTGGATCCCTGGAGAAACAGAGAGAGAGAGACAGAGAGAGAGAGAGAGAGAGAGAGAGGGATAGAGGGAGAGACAGCTGAGGGTCAGATGGCAAACTGCTGCTTGGCAGGCTGGATAGACGGATGAGCAAATGGTTGCATGGATGGATGGGGACAGACTGTCAAAAGAGGGCCGTGATGGATGAGGTAGCAAATGAGTAAAACAAGCTGTGTCACAAATCCCCTGCTAATTACTTCTCTTTCACACGCACGCACACACACCAGCAGCCATACTCTAGCTGAAACTGAGTCATCACATTTGACAGACAGTTTCCTGCATCATCAATTGCTGCGTAAGTACACTGTTTGGCTGGTGTAGCTAAATGTTTATTCATGTTTTCACAATCCAGGCCACGTTGTCTCAGCATTGTGCCAGCACAGGAAAAAGTACAACTGAAGATAAGGTAATCTTGGCAGGTGAGTATGTGTTTGTACCTGGGTACAGCCTAAAGAAGCCTGTAGAGCTGCCAAAGTACTGCCAGGTGAGAGTCGGATCTTTCTGGAAGTTATCGATGAACACGTCATTCAGAGCTTCAGACATATAGGCTCCATTCAGAATATCTGTATCTACAGAGAGGGAGGAAAACAACACAATTCTAAATTTTACAGTATGCGCAAGTGAATGCAAGCTTTATGTGTAATTCTGTGTGTGTTCATGGCTCTGTACCTTTGTTGTAGACATTAGTCGGGACTTGTATGTTACTCAGTTGTGTGTTGACTGGCAGTTTATTGAAGTGTTCGTTTTTCTCCAGAGCGAATTCTCCTCCCAGCGGTAATGAATTCCCATCTTCATCCACCATGTTGATCAGCAGGGAGTTATAGTAGTCAAACTAGATTTTAAAAAGCACCGGACGATGATTTAAAAGATGAAATAAAGATGAAATAGAGACCTTTTTTATAATGCAGCAATGTTTTTCCATCATGTTTGACAAGTTAACTGCTGATTTGCAGTCCTGTATGCTTACAGTATGTTCAGCATGAATAAGGTGAAATCTTTAATGTAATGGCTATGGTGATATTACTTGCTACACTATTAGTACAGAACTGTCAACACCACTAAATGCCACTAAAGAAAGGGCAGCATTAGGGAACAGTGTATTTTGGGTGTAAATCAGCAATACTCTTAATATATGCATATATTGTGAAATTTAAGAAGAACTGAATGAAAAAAGCTCAAAAGTAACAAAATCCTCAAAGATGGATGTTCTTATACTGAGGCATATTGTCACTTACCTCCAGTGTTTCATTGTATTCGTGGTAAAGATCAGCGTCCTCTGCTGCTTCTGCTAACCTCTGTGATAAAATAGAACAGGTCATGGAAATACTCTGCCCATGTTTAATTTCCCATATGAGAAAGATGATTTAATGACATAAGACATTACACAATCTAAACCTAATGAAACCTAATGATGTGATACAATCAGTAATAAATTACTTTTAATCATGTTTGCATGTCAAATTGGTTGCTATAAAAGCAATATGGAAAGTTTTATTACCTTGACGGATTTCATCTTCCTCCCGAGCATCTCCTCCATCTCCTCAGCAAAGTTTTTCACCAGCTCCTCTCCATCCACCTCCTCCATCTTCACCACACCCTCAATATCCTTGTATTTCTTTAAAACAGATGCAGTTTTTTTGTTATTATTATTATTTTTTTTTAGGTAACTACTAATCATACTGTTTTCAGATTTTATAAACCCTGCATGATTATGATCAAGCTGTGTTTGAGATGCTTTTTTGGCCTTCAAACAGCCTGATTTTGATTTTAATTATTTGTGTTTTTACAGTAGTATCCATGCCTGTTAGGAGCTATCGTGGGTACTACCAAGGTCAGTGTCTAAATGACAGACGAAATAAACAAAGGCTTACTTTTAAATAGAAGCAACTTGAATGAGTTACACTGGAATATACTAGAAACTGTTTTCTTCTTTTTTCCTTGTCTTTGGGTTCTCCATCAACAAAACCCTTCTCATCATATACATAATACAGTATATTTATGTACATGCTGTGCATTTTCTCTTGAAAATGTATAAAGGATTTGTTTTAAATTCCTGTGTGAATGTGTACCTAAAGTAAATTGAACAACTTTAGAGGAAGACCCAAGAGAAACTCAATTAGTTTTGAAATAATGAGGTTGGACTTGGATTACCTAACCCCTCTGTGTACCTGACTGAATTATATATATGTATATTGTTTTTGCTGATAGGGTGGTTAAAGTTAATTTCCTGCACTGATGATAAAAGCATTAATTGTGACAGATGACAGATGTCTGTTTTGTTGACTAACTTATTTTTTGTTACCTTCATTAATATATTAACCTTTCATTTGTGCAGTAAATTATTAGTTAGTTAATGGAAAACCCCCACGTCACTTTCCCATATTAAGGCCAGACTAAACTGGACATGCGAAAGACAAACAGATATAAAATGAGAGTATGGATGAGATGGGTGAGAGTTCTCTCAAAGCTTAAGGCAAACAATGATAAAACCCCTTTGCAATGAAAGTCCAAGCTCCTTGTTGCCAAGATACAGGTTATGTACTAAGTGCTTTTTAAACATCACCGGATCAAAGATACAGTCTGCAACTAGGAGAAACACGTCTACATAACATCTGAATGTTGCTAATAATGCTACTGTTTCTGGGCTCCTCACCAACCAAGCAGTTCATATTTTACAGCTGATGTGGGTTTTTTAAAATTTGTTTCTAGCCAGTAATCCATTCTAGTATACACACACAAACAACAAAATGCATACTGTACTGTTGTTTTGGAGGTAGGTTGTATTTAGTGCTGGTTTGGGTGACATTTTGTGTTGTTAAAAAAAATTGGGGTAAACATAAAAATAAAGATTCATATACTGTACAGTGTGGTGTAGAGGGTATAGGTGCATGTCTCTGTGAAGACACAGATTGTTTGTGTGGGTGTGTGTGTGTGTGTGTGTGTGTGTGTGTGTGTGTGTGTGTGTGTGTGTGTGTGCGGCAGATGGTGGATGGGCCTGCTAGGGATTCTACAGGGTGGCATGCAGAGAAAGACTGCACATCCTAATTACTAAAAGACCAAAGACCACATACACATAAGCATAACCTCATCTTGATATGGAAGTTCATACAAAAATGAAGAGATCTTTTACTCAATTCAGCTGTCATGAACACAGATTAACAGGCTTCAGTAATTTGGCATGACATGGTGGTAGAACCAAGAAATCAACATATAGTAATAGTATTTGTCTTGTTAAGTAAATGTGTGTGTGTGTGTGTGTGTGTCTGTGTGAGTGAGTGCATGAGTGTGTGTGTATGTGTTTGAATTAAGTGTGTCATCAAAATGGTCTCTGGGCCATGTGCAGATGTTGTACAGCAAATGTATGCCAGTCAGTCATGTTCCCATTGGCTGATGGGAGTACAGGGGGAGGGGGGGGAGAACAGATGAATGCAGATCCCGCCTGTCTCAGTCTGATGTGATGATGTCATGTGTTATATATGTCCAACTGTCTCTCTTACAGTAAAGAACGTTTGTGTCTCTGTTGAAGGTTGTTTGTTTCTTCGTCTGTTCTATTTGCTTCCAGCCACATTATTTTGAGGTCCGATGAATATATAGAGTAACTTTAAATAGGTGGTTAAAAAAAAAGTTGAGACTGAGACGTGTAGTTTGATATCACAACCCCTCCTCTATAAATGTATATAATCCAGTATGGCCATATACAGTAATTGAGTGATGATCAGTCAAAGGGTATTAATCCCTGCCGCTACCATCATCCACTCTGCTTCAACATTTCTGGTTTGTCTGACTGAAATGGAAAATGACTTGAAGGACAATATGATGCGTCTAAATTCACCTCAAAACACCTTAAATATAGAAATGCCTTGGAAAAAATGAAATATTGTGTACATTCATTATGTATCTGTTTGTGCAGCTAATTTGGTAGGTGCATATGTGAGGATTATTGTGTCTGTCTGTGTGTATTTGTGTGTGCATCCCCCTCTCTTACCTTCTGTAGCAATTTAGCTCCCGAGTATCTGGCAGACAGGGCAGCTATGTCTTTGCTAAAGGATATAGCCCACTGCTGCACACTGGAAACAGAGGAAACATGATCAGTGACAGATAGAGCTGTTAACAAAACGTACTAAAAAAGTGCTCACCCTGTACAAATATGAATAAATTGTAGTTAATACATTGATTAAGGGTTAAGAAATCATGCGTTAATGCTTTATAAGTTGGTTACAAGCCATTAATAATACAATATTTTGGTTTGATGGGTCGTGAAAATTGTCTTTAGCTTGTGTTTATCCTTTCTAATTGGTAATATTGTTCTTTTTGGTAATGTGTTAATAAATGTTTAATAAGTTAAATAAATATATTTTGGCCCAGATCCTCTGAAGCTGTTAAATAGGTAGGTAAATCTGTCAAAGAGATTTTTTTACAACCTGAATGGGAGGTAATTGATCTTTAAAGCATAAGCAATGACAATAAATGATCTGTAAACTGGTAGAACAGCTGTGTCATCACACTGAATTAAGTTTCCATAGTTTTTCATATACTGAATTCCTGTTGTGAGAAATTCTCCAAAGCGAATTTAAGAAAAGGAAAAGGCCTATTTATAAATCATCCAATGTCTAAATCATCTAGTTTGAAAAAATAAAATAAGGGCTAATAAGACAGAGTATTGAATTGACCATGATAGTATGAAGCCAATCATGTTAAGAGGTTACCTTGCACTCACCAATGATAGATTAAAACAGATTACAGTAAAGGTGACAGTGAAAGCTTTCAGTCCACCAGGTCAAAGGGTTATTCAGTACTCAATAACATGCAGTAATTCTACAAATCCTCCATGTGAAAGCAGCCATGGTAAGGCAATAGAGGTTAGAGTAGTAGGCCGGATGTGACAGATGGCTCAACCTATGGGGAGTCAACCAGCTCGCTGCTAGTTAGAAGGCAGGGTTGTCACGGCTACCCTGCTAAGCCTCGGTACTGGATGCTGGCTGATAGTTTGTTGACTTGTTGATATGTTCATTCCAAAATGTAAACATGTATTCATTCTAAAATAAAATCATTCATGACGTGAAAGTGCAAGAAATAGAGAGGCCTGTATTTTTCTTGGCATCAATTTAAATAGCTTCTGTTATATGTTTTTTAAGATTCTCTTGACTGATGACTTGAAATGTGTCATTCAATCAGCATGTTCTTATTTTTCTACTTTTTTTAAATTTCTTTTGGGGTTTTTTTGTTGTTGTTTTTTTACAAGAAAAATACTTTATTTGGAAAATGTATTGACTTTTTGCAGTTTAAATGAAATTGCAACCAGTATTTGTATGTTCACTCCATGTAGTGTAATATAATGTTGATAAAATGCCCAAATGTTGCTTTAGGCTAAAGCCCTGTAGACAAGTCTAAGCTGGTTAGAATGTGAACCAAACACAAGGACAATATGCAGCAGCTGCTCACAGTGAAACACAAAAAAAACCTGAAATGTTTTTACTGACCCGGAAAGAATGATTTTGTTTTCTTTTTTCCAAGAAGCAATAACTGATTTTTATATTTTTATTTCTTTGCGTATGAGCTGGTGTGACATGTGAAAAAGTTTCTTTTCTAAACTGCTGTTAAAAAAATGTATCAGTGCAGATGATGTCTCATTCTCAGTCTGATTTCCTCATGGCTGTAGACAAACGTTTCCTCAGAGGCTAAGAATGTGACCTCCTCGTCCTCAAATGTTCCGGTCATGGCCCGGCTAACCTACAGAGCCTGTAGGGCCCTGCTGCTAAATCTTCCCCAGGCAGAGAGAAGCACTTTTGGCTCAGTGACCTGCGTTGGCCTGCTGAACTCTGCTGTCACAGGAGCTTTAATCTCCATCAGTCACACCAGCCTGCCCGACAGCACCAAGTCCCTATGATGTAAAAAGATGAGACTCACACATACACTATATAAATCCTGCAAGTGTGCAAGTACACAAGCACAATTCTTTGTATTTATCTGAGTTTCATTGCTCCTGTCCACCACTTCCACCAACACACACACTCACTCTCTCTCTCTCTCTCTCTCTCTCTCTCACACACACACACACACACACACACACACACACAGTGTCACTTAAGTCACTTTTGGGGTATTTACAGACATAACTGTAACCATAACCATAACCACTACTTGCTACCCTAACCTTAACTAACTCTAAACTTAACTACTGACCCAAAGATCTGCGTTATACCAACTGGGAACACAGCTTCTCCAATTGCACAAGCCGTCCCTAATCAACTGGTCTTAATTCTGGTTTGTGCCTCTGAAAGTGCTGCACAAGTCATACCCCCCTCTCACACCTCACACACACACACAAACACAAACACATAGCATTAATAGCCTGTTGTGGACTGATGGCACTGCATTGATTTGTGAGGGTTTTTTAGTCAGCAGGAGGTTTAAAAACTGTTCAGGGAAAAGAGCTTCGTCTAGCTTTTAGAGAACAAACAAACGCAGCATTTCATTACCCAAAGGAACGTCCAGCTTAGGAAAAACTGACCGCTTATTTTACAAAGCAAAGCTGTTGTGCAACTAAAAATGTTGATTGAAAAGTGATTAATGTCTGATCAGTATTAACACTGGTTCATAGTAGAATTGCATGCCATATGAGTCCTGCCTAGTAGTATTCAGCCCTAGGAGTTATTTTTAAAATAAAAAAGCAAGCCTGTACTATCACACAAAGAACAATATTTATACATCAATTTATCTTATTACACGATGATAAGGCCTCAGGCACAAAGAAAGGCTGTAGCATAGTTTGGCAGGTTACTGTTGCTATATCCCACAGGTGCCCAGATGGCCCATATGTATCTGTGTGGAGTCACCAGCCAAAATACGAAGGACACCATTGACTCATCTATCCAATGCGTGGCTTCAAGAAGGGTAACGCTGCATGTGGACCTGCCAGGGTGTCGCACGGAAATTACCTGGTACAACTGTTGATGTAATGTCTTTTAATAAAACATGAAGTCTATCTTTGCCAGTCAATGGCAGCACATTGTGTCTCACTATGAGTGAGGACACTCAGGTAGATGGTATTCAATCAGATGAATGTAGGTTTATTCTTTATAAATTAACATTTATTTCACTTTTTTTTTTACACCTTTTTTGTGACAAGTGGATAAATCTAATGACTTAAAGATTGTGCAGATTTGAATGAAGTTTAATGGGTTAAAAAATGTATGTAGCTTGTGAAATGTACATATACACTTATATCTCAGAAAGTCTGCATGATCTTTATTTTCTTTTGGTGTGTATAACTGACATACATGACTGACATGGTTCCTCTTGGTGGTTCAGACCCTGGAGGTAAAAAGTCTGCTTAAGGGTTTTTCTAGTGAAACTGTACTCACGTTTCTGGTGGGATCTTCATCTGGCCTTCGACCATCAGGCACGGCGAGCTGAAGAGGATAATCCACAGCAGCATCATCAGCCTCCCTCGGTACGGCCCACTTCTTTCCGGCTTTCTGACATTCCCAGTGTTTCCCCAGCTCCAGCGGTTCATCCCTGCAGCTGCTGCAATCTGCATCAGTCCAGTGATTGTTGCACGCTGGCCCCGAGAGAAAAAGAGGAAATTAGGACAGCGCAAAGTGAGATTACACATGCTCAGGTCACAGTGCAAACAGAGAG